>NC_086448.1:778183387-778351729 GCF_028390025.1 Pseudophryne corroboree | reverse complement strand
CTCCCTCAAAACGGTCAGTTGACACCCAGAAACGCCCACTTCATGTCAATCACTCTGCGGCGGCCATTGCGACTGAAAAGCTTCGCTAGACCTTGTGTGAAAGTACATTGCCCATTGTGAAAGTACGTCGCGCGTGCGCACTGCGCCGCATGCACATAAGTGCCATTTTTTACTTAATCGCAGCGCAGCGAACATTTTCAGCTAGCGATCACTCGGAATGACCCCCAATATTCCAAGAATATGCTTGGGATGCCCGCAGGTGTGATAGGTAATTGAGATGGACAAACAGAAAAGCAAACAAATGCCTTCACTTTCTTTGGATTTTTAAATATTTGTTACCCACTCTGCGCTTGCGTCTACAAAATGTAATTCACTATTAGGTTTAATATAACACTGTACTGTGATATACAGTCCCATGCAAAACTATCCAGGCCCTTGACCAATTCTCCAGTTTAATTAGCTTTCCAAATAATACAAAAATAATTTATTTTTAGTTTTTTAAGGTGAGATTGTTTTATACTTCAAAAACATACTGGATGTGTAAAGCTGGCCACACACTATACTATTATCTGGCAGATCATCTGCCAGATCTGGCTGGCCGGAATGGAAATCTGGTAATAGATGAGACCAAAATGACAATCAATCATTTGCTCCCAAGCACTGGAAAATGGACAAAAACGATCATTCATACAAATAGGTTAAATCCGTGATTTAACCAATTTGTCAATTTGCTCACATCCATTACCAGATTTTCATTCCAGCCAGCCAGATCTGGCAGATGATCTGCCAGATAATTGATAGTGTATGCCCAGCGTTAGTAATTCACTCAGACGGCCTGTGTTTTGGACCTTTGATAATAACCTGTTTGAGGGTTTTCCAATAAAATGCGTTAATTGTACATTCATCTTGTTTGTTTTTTCCCCTGAGATCCCTGTCAAAGGGCATTGGAAAATATGACTTTTAGACAAATAAAGGGCTTCATGCCAAGCTCCAAATTCATATTTAATTGCCTTCAGCGAGCTAGAAAGTAGCCAGGAACTAAAAACTCACCAGAAACAATCCCTAAGTTTAAATAGATAAAACCCCCAAAATATACCCTGGTTATAGTCCAGAATCATCAACGACAGAGATGTGGAATTAGACAGGATTCAATGTTAATGCACGTATGACCTCATCGTCTTCCTCCTGTTCATTCCCAGCAACCTGAGATGTTATAGAAAATATACAGCAAAGTCCAGGCGGAGGCTCAGTCTCCTGGGTTCCATCCATTTCCTCAGTAAAAATAAGAATTTACTTACCGATAATTCTATTTCTCGGAGTCCGTAGTGGATGCTGGGGTTCCTGAAAGGACCATGGGGAATAGCGGCTCCGCAGGAGACAGGGCACAAAAGTAAAGCTTTCCGATCAGGTGGTGTGCACTGGCTCCTCCCCTATGACCCTCCTCCAAGCCAGTTAGATACTGTGCCCGGACGAGCGTACACAATAAGGGAGGAATTTTGAATCCCGGGTAAGACTCATACCAGCCACACCAATCACACCGTACAACCTGTGATCTAAACCCAGTTAACAGTATGATAACAGCGGAGCCTCTGAAAGATGGCTCACAACAATAATAACCCGATTTTTGTAACTATGTACAAGTATTGCAGATAATCCGCACTTGGGATGGGCGCCCAGCATCCACTACGGACTCCGAGAAATAGAATTATCGGTAAGTAAATTCTTATTTTCTCTATCGTCCTAGTGGATGCTGGGGTTCCTGAAAGGACCATGGGGATTATACCAAAGCTCCCAAACGGGCGGGAGAGTGCGGATGACTCTGCAGCACCGAATGAGAGAACTCCAGGTCCTCCTTAGCCAGGGTATCAAATTTGTAGAATTTAGCAAACGTGTTTTGCCCCTGACCAAGTAGCTGCTCGGCAAAGTTGTAAAGCCGAGACCCTCGGGCAGCCGCCCAAGATGAGCCCCCTTCCTTGTGAATGGGCTTTACATATTTTGGCTGTGGCAGGCCTGCCACAGAATGTGCAAGCTGAATTGTATTACACATCCAACTAGCAATAGTCTGCTTAGAAGCAAGAGCACCCAGTTTGTTGGGTGCATACAGGATAACAGCAAGTCAGTTTTCCTGACTCCAGCCATCCTGGAACATATTTTCAGGGCCCTGACAACATCTAGCAACTTGGAGTCCTCCAAGTCCCTAGTAGGTGCAAGCACCACATAAGCTGGTTCAGGTGAAACACTGACACCACCTTAGGGAGAGAACTGGGACGAGTCCGCAGCTCAGCCCTGTCCGAATGGACAACCAGATATGGCTTTTTTGAGAAAAAAACCACCAATTTGACACTCGCCTGGTCCAGGCCAGGCCAAGAGCATGGTCACTTTTCATGTGAGATGCTTCAAATCCACAGATTTGACTGGTTGTAAACCAATGTGATTTGAGGAATCCCAGAACTACGTTGAGATCCCACAGTGCCACTGAGGCACAAAAGGGGTTTGTATATGCAATACTCCCTTGACAAACTTCTGGACTTCAGGAACTGAAGCCAATTCTTTCTGGAAGAAAATCGACAGGGCCGAAATTTGAACCTTAATGGACCCCAATTTTAGGCCCATAGACACTCCTGTTTGCAGGAAATGCAGGAAACGACGAGTTGAAATTTCTTTGTGGGGCCTTCTGGCCTCACACCACGCAACATATTTTCGCCACATGTGGTGATAATGTTGTGCGGTCACCTCCTTTCTGGCTTTGACCAGGGTAGGAATGACCTCTTCCGGAATGCCTTTTTCCCTTAGGATCCGGCTTTCCACCGCCATGCCGACAACGCAGCTGCGGTAAGTCTTGGAACAGACATGGTACTTGCTGAAGCAAGTCCCTTCTTAGCGGCAGAGGCCATAAGACCTCTGTAAGCATCTCTTGAAGTCCGGGTACCAAGTCCTTCTTGGCCAATCGGAGCCATGAGTATAGTTCTTACTCCTCTACGTCTTATAATTCTCAGCACCTTAGGTATGAGAAGCAGAGGAGGGAACACATACACCGACTGGTACACCCACGGTGTTACCAGAACGTCCACAGCTATTGCCTGAGGGTCTCTTGACCTGGCGCAATACCTGTCCCGTTTTTTTGTTCAGACGGGACGCCATCATGTCCACCTTTGGTATTTCCCAACGGTTTAACAATCATGTGGAAAAAACTTCCCGATGAAGTTTCCACTCTCCCGGGTGGAGGCCGTGCCTGCTGAGGAAGTCTGCTTCCCAGTTTCCATTCCCGGGATGAAACACTGCTGACAGTGCTATCACATGATTTTCCGCCCAGCGAAAAGTCCTTGCAGTTTTTGCCATTGCCCTCCTGCTTCTTGTGTCGCCCTGTCTGTTTACGTGGGCGACTGCCGTGATGTTTTTCCCACTGGATCAATACCGGCTGACCTTGAAGCAGAGGTCTTGCTAAGCTTAGAGCATTATAAATTTACCCTTAGCTCCAGTATATTTATGTGGAGAAAAGTCTCCAGACTTGATCACACTCCTGGAAATTTTTTCCTTGTGTGACTGCTCCCCAGCCTCTCGGGTTGGGCTCCGTGGTCACCAGCATCCAATCCTGAATGCCGAATCTGCGGCCCTCTAGAAGATGAGCACTCTATAACCACCACAGGAGAGACACCCTTGTCCTTGGATATAGGGTTATAAGCTGATGCATCTGAAGATGCGATCCGGACCATTTGTCCAGCAGATCCCACTGAAAAGTTCTTGCGTGAAATCTGCCGAATGGAATTGCTTCGTAGGAAGCCACCATTTTTACCAGGACCCTTGTGCAATGATGCACTGTTTTTAGGAGGTTCCTGACTAGCTCGGATAACTCCCTGGCTTTCTCTTCCGGGAGAAACACCTTTTTCTGGACTGTGTCCAGAATCATCCCTAGGCACAGCAGACGTGTCGTCGGGATCAGCTGCGATTTTGGAATATTTAGAATCCACCCGTGCTGTTGTAGCAGTATCCTAGATAGTGCTACTCCGACCTCCAACTGTTCCCTGGACTATGCCCTTATCAGGAGATCGTCCAAGTAAGGGATAATTAAGACGCCTTTTCTTCGAAGAAGAATCATCATTTCGGCCATTACCTTGGTAAAGACCCGGGGTGCCGTGGACAATCCAAACGGCAGCGTCTGAAACTGATAGTGACAGTTCTGCACCACGAACCTGAGGTACCCTTAGTGAGAAGGGCAAATTTGGGACATAGAGGTAAGCATCCCTGATGTCCCGGGACACTATATAGTCCCCTTCTTCCTGGTTCGTTATCACTGCTCTGAGTGACTCCATCTTGATTTGAACCTTTGTAAGTGTTCAAAAAATTTTTTTTTTTTTAGAATAAGTCTCACCTAGCCTTCTGGCTTCAGTACCACAATATAGTGTGGAATAATACCCCTTTTCTTGTAGTAGGAGGGGTAATTTAATTATCACCTGCTGGGAATACAGCTTGTGAATTTTTTCCCATACTGCCTCCTTGTCGGAGGGAGACCTTGGTAAAGCAGACTTCAGGAGCCTGCGAAGGGGAAACGTCTCGACATTCCAATCCGTACCCCTGGGATACTACTTGTAGGATCCAGGGGTCCTGTACGGTCTCAGCGCCATGCTGAGAACTTGTCAGAAGCGGTGGAACGCTTCTGTTCCTGGGAATGGGCTGCCTGCTGCAGTCTTCTACCCTTTCCTCTATCCCTGGGCAGATATGATCTTATAGGGACGAAAGGACTGAGGCTGAAAAGACGGTGTCTTTTTCTGCAGAGATGTGACTTAGGGTAAAAACGGTGGATTTTCCAGCAGTTGCCGTGGCCACCAGGTCCGATGGACCGACCCCAAATAACTCCTCTTCCTTTATACGGCAATACACCTTTGTGCCGTTTGGAATCTGCATCACCTGACCACTGTCGTGTCCATAACATCTTCTGGCAGTTATGGACATCGCATTTACTCTTGATGCCAGAGTGCAAATATCCCTCTGTGCATCTCGCATATATAGAAATGCATCCTTTAAATGCTCTATAGTCAATAAAATACTGTCCCTGTCAAGGGTATCAATATTTTTAGTCAGGGAATCCGACCAAGCCACCCCAGCTCTGCACATCCAGGCTGAGGCGATCGCTGGTCGCAGTATAACACCAGTATGTGTGTATATACTTTTTATGATATTTTCCAGCCTCCTGTCAGCTGGTCCTTGAGGACGGCCCTATCTATAGACGGTACCGCCACTTGTTTTGATAAGCGTGTGAGCGCCTTATCCACCCTAAGGGGTGTTTCCCAATGCGCCCTAACTTCTGGCGGGAAAGGGTATACCGCCCATAATTTTCTATCGGGGGGAACCCACGCATCATCACACACTTTATTTAATTTATCTGATTCAGGAAAAACTATGGTAGTTTTTTCACATCCCACATAATACCCTCTTTTGTGGTACTTGTAGTATCAGAAATATGTAACACCTCCTTCATTGCCTTTAACGTGTGGCCCTAATAAGGAATACGTTTGTTTATTCACCGTCGACACTGGATTCAGTGTCCCTGTCTGTGTCTGTGTCGACCGACTAAAGTAAACGGGCGTTTTAAAAACCCCTGACGGTGTTTTTGAGACGTCTGGACCGGTACTAATTGTTTGTCGGCCGTCTCATGTCGTCAACCGACCTTGCAGCGTGTTGACATTATCACGTAATTCCCTAAATAAGCCATCCATTCCGGTGTCGACTCCCTAGAGAGTGACATCACCATTACAGGCAATTGCTCCGCCTCCTCACCAACATCGTCCTCCTACATGTCGACACACACGTACCGACACACAGCACACACACAGGGAATGCTCTGATAGAGGACAGGACCCACTAGCCCTTTGGAGAGACAGAGGGAGAGTTTGCCAGCACACACCAAAAACGCTATAATTATATAGGGACAACCTTATATAAGTGTTTTCCCTTATAGCATCTTTTTTATATATTTCTAACGCCAAATTAGTGCCCCCCCTCTCTGTTTTAACCCTGTTTCTGTAGTGCAGTGCAGGGGAGAGCCTGGGAGCCTTCCCTCCAGCCTTTCTGTGAGGGAAAATGGCGCTGTGTGCTGAGGAGATAGGCCCCGCCCCTTTTTCGGCGGCCTCGTCTCCCGCTCTTAACGGATTCTGGCAGGGGTTAAATATCTCCATATAGCCTCCGGAGGCTATATGTGAGGTATTTTTAGCCAAAATAGGTATTCATTTGCCTCCCAGGGCGCCCCCCTCCCAGCGCCCTGCACCCTCAGTGACTGCCTTGTGAAGTGTGCTGAGAGGAAAATGGCGCACAGCTGCAGTGCTGTGCGCTACCTTTAGAAGACTGAGGAGTCTTCTGCCGCCGATTCTGGACCTCTTCTTACTTCAGCATCTGCAAGGGGGCCGGCGGCAAGGCTCCGGTGACCATCCAGGCTGTACCTGTGATCGTCCCTCTGGAGCTGATGTCCAGTAGCCAAGAAGCCAATCCATCCTGCACGCAGGTGAGTTCACTTCTTCTCCCCTAAGTCCCTCGTTGCAGTGATCCTGTTGCCAGCAGGACTCACTGTAAAATAAAAAACCTAAGCTAAACTTTTCTAAGCAGCTCTTTAGGAGAGCCACCTAGATTGCACCCTTCTCGGCCGGGCACAAAAATCTAACTGGCTTGGAGGAGGGTCATAGGGGGAGGAGCCAGTGCACACCACCTGATCGGAAAGCTTTACTTTTGTGCCCTGTCTCCTGCGGAGCCGCTATTCCCCATGGTCCTTTCAGGAACCCCAGCATCCACTAGGACGATAGAGAAATGAGGTTAATGCTGTGATTCAATCATCATAGCCTTGCACCCCGATGCACAATGGGGCAAAGAGCGGCACTGCATGTGGGTGGGGCCAGCGCCACCGCTAGGCAGCTTTAGGCAGCTGCCTATGGGCGCAGGCATTTGAAGGGCGGTGCTGAGTGAAATCAACAAATGAAGGCTATGGGGTATATTCAATAAGAGTCGGATCCATTCCGACATGCAGTTGTCGGAATGGATCCGACAACCCCTATTCAATGGACGGCCGCTGCTGTCAGCGGCTGCGCTGGCAGCAGCGGCCAGGAGTGCAGATGGCGGCGGGCATGAGCGGGACAGCGGCGGGGGTAAGCTGGGCAGCGGGGCAGAGCAGAGATCGGCGGCCAGAGCTGGCTGCGGGGGGACATGTCTGTGGAGGCGCTGCAGGGAAAGAGGTGCCTGCGGGCCGCGGGGGGAGCAGAGATCGGCGGCCCGCGGGTGGAGCTGGCTGCAGGGGGACATGTCTGCGGCGGCGGAGGGAGGCGCTGCAAGGAGAGAGGTCTCTCCCTGCGGCTGCGGGGGGAGGCGCTGCAGGGAGAGACCTCTCTCCTTGCAGCGCCTCTCTCCCCTGCCGCAGACATGTCCCCCTGCAGCCAGCTCCCCCCACCAGCCGCCGATCTCTGCTCCCTCCGTGGCCCACAGCACCGCTTGTCTCCTCACCTTAATCTGACTTGTTTTCAAGTCGGATTGAGTTTGTCGGAAAGGGGGCCAAAACCTGTAGGATTTGGCCCCATTTCTGACAGAAGCAAGTGGATCGGCGGCTATTCCGCCGATCCACGTGTTTTCCGACAAGTCTGGAATTCCTGACTTGTCGGGAAAAATCAGCCCCTATTGAATAGGTCGGTACCCCTTCTGACATATTTTTGTCGGAAGCTGCCGTCTTTCTGACAAGAAGGCAGCTTCCAACAGTTATTGAATATAGTCCTTAGTGAGGAGCCCGCTCTATGCTCACCCATGTCGGCTCTGCCAAGCCAGGGCTGTAGCCGCATGTGCGGGGACTCGCCCAGCCACCCCTCCTGCATCACTTGCTCCCTTCCCCGACCTGATGACTGAAGACAAGATCCGCTCTCTCTGCCGGGATCACAAGCCGTGCGGGGAGCAGCTGGAGTCCGAGGAGGAGACCACGACCGGGGGCGGCACCTTCACACTGGGCGGTCCTCAATCACAAGCTGATCTACCCACAGCCGGCGATAACATGGAGTGCATGCCCGACAGCCTCTGCACCGTGCACGGTTCTTCAGGGGCAACATTCGCCAGCTGTCCTCCCTCATGTAGAGCCACAGCATCAGCCAGGTCACTTCCTCGCTGGCTTTAATTCATGTGAAAGGCAATAGAATCTGCAGCAGGTGCGCCTCTCTAGTGCCTGAGAGGTGTCAGCTGTCTGTAGGTGGCCACCATAACCTGCCACAGTAATATATATATATATATATATACAAACAAATATAAAACCACCGCACTCACCACCCCAGAAGCGGGGTGCAGTGTCTGCACTCACCACTCATAGGGTGGGGTGCATGTAGCCCATGGCCACCTACTTAAAAATATACAGACAGAAAGTTCAGCACCCACCAAAGCAAGCTCACTTATTTTCACAACATCAATAAATGATGGGGGTTTAGTTAGTGAATTGGCCAATACACGGAAGCCTGCAAACCGCTCGCCAAGGTACCCCATCTTCATGCAGGTCCTACACTATCACAGAGTCTCAAAAAGTAAAACCTAGCAACTGTATCACACATAATATAACTGCAAAAATGCCTACTTGGTTTAATGTGTACCTGCCAATACTCCATGGCTTTTAAAGGTACACTAGTCACCTGACACTGGCTGATAAATTACTAAAGAACAGCTGCCCCAGGTTTAAGATAATTGGGCTTGCATAGGGTGCATGAACAAAGCTTGTGGGGTGGTGAGTGCTGTGGTTTTATATTTGTTGGTATATTGTAGGGTTAATCTTTGGTTAACTCATATTAACTGTGGCCACAAGCTTTGTTCATGCACCCCTATGCAATTTCACATGCTGTTGTGCAAATGGAATAGACAACAGGTGGAAAGTATAGGCAATTAGCAAGACACCCCCAAATAAAGGAGTTGTTCTGCATGTGGTGACCACAGACCACTTCTCAGCTCATATGCTTTCTGGCTGATGTTTTGGTCACTTTTGAAAGCTGGCGGTGCTTTCACTCTAGTGGTAGCATGAGACGGAGTCTACAACCCACACAAGTGGCTCAGGTAGTGCAGCTCATCCAGGATGGCACATCAATGCGAGCTGTGGCAAGAAGGTTTGCTGTGTCTGTCAGCGTAGTGTCCAGAGCATGGAGGCGCTACCAGGAGACAGGCCAGTACATCAGGAGACGTGGAGGAGCCATAGGAGGGCAACAACCCAGAAGCAGGACCGCTACCTCCGCCTTTGTGCAAGGAGGAACAGGAGGAGCACTGCCAGAGCCCTGGAAAATGACCTCCAGCAAGCCACAAATGTGCATGTGTCTACTCAAATGATCAGAAACAGACTCCATGAGGGTGGTATGAGGGCCCGACATCCACAGGTGGGGGTTGTGCTTACAGCCCAACACCGTGCAGGACGTTTGGCATTTGCCAGAGAACACCAAGATTGGCAAATTCGCCACTGGCGCCCGGTGCTCTTCACAGATGAAAGCAGGTTCTCACTGAGCACATTTGACAGACGTGACAGAGTCTGGAGACGCCAAGGAGAACGTTCTGCTGCCTGCAACATCCTCCAGCATGACTGGTTTGGCAGTGGGTCAGTAATGGTGTGGGGTGGCATTTCTTTGGGGGGCCGCACAGCCCTCCATGTGCTCGCCAGAGGTAGCCTGACTGCCATTAGGTACCGAGATGAGATCCTCAGACCCCTTGTGAGACCATATGCTGGTGCGGTTGGCCCTGGGTTCCTCCTAATGCAAGACAATGCTAGACCTCATGTGGCTGGAGTGTGTCAGCAGCTCCTGCAAGAGGAAGGCATTGATGCTATGGACTGGCCCGCCCGTTTCCCAGACCTGAATCCAATTGAGCACATCTGGGACATCATGTCTCGCTTCATCCACCAATGCCCCGTTGCACCACAGACTGTCCAGGAGTTGGCGGATGCTTTAGTCCAGGTCTGGGAGGAGATCCCTCAGGAGACCATCCGCCACATCATCAGGAGCATGCCCAGGCGTTGTAGGGAGGTCATACAGGCACGTGGAGGCCACACACACTACTGAGCCTCATTTTGACTTGTTTTAAGGACATTACATCGAAGTTGGATCAGCCTGTAGTGTGTTTTTCCACTATTGAGTGTGACTCCAAATCCAGACCTCCATGTGTTAATAAATTTGATTTCCATTGATAATTTTTGTGTGATTTTGTTGTCAGCACATTCAACTATGTAAAGAACAAAGTATTTAATAAGAATATTTCATTCATTCAGATCTAGGATGTGTTATTTTAGTGTTCCCTTTATTTTTTGAGCAGTCTATCTATCTATCTATCTATCTATCTATCTATCTATCTATCTATCTATCTATCTTAGAAGGAGCTTAGAAGACACCACCTACGCACTTTTTCACCTGAGAGGCTGGGCACTGGGGGAAGGCGTGTGTGTGTGTGATGAAGATTTGCCTAGGGTGCTGAGAAACCTTGTACCTGCCCCACTAATGCAAACCTCATCACCTCAACCATTGACATCCCACTTGGGCAGGAGATCCTGGATGAGGGGCAGAAGAAGTAGGCAGTATGGTATAAAACAGGATTAGTAGCATAACTCTGAGCTGGAATCATAAATAAGAAAGCTAGACTCTATAGCAGTAACACAACTCATTTAGAGTCATTAATTACTAGAATAATACCGCTTTCACATGGCTATAGCGGGTCGCAACAGGACTTCTATACGGGTCCTTACTGGGTGCAACCTGCTTCAGACCCCTTTCAGACTGGCGGCCCCGGCACGGCATATTGCCGTGTCAATGATGTCACCGCATCACATGTGGAGGAGGCTCATGGAGATCACATGATCTCCAAGCACCACCGGCTCCTATAGTGTGAACGGGTAACTGGGTCGCATCCACCCGGCAACCCGTTCACACAGCACCGTTATGTCACACGCAGCCGCTGCGACCCAAAACATGGCAGCCCGACGACTCCCTTCGCAGCAGTGGGCTACCCTAAAAATGCGAGTGTTTGCCGTTTAGCGAAGTATTCGCATTTTAGCGGGGGGAAGGACCTGGGGCAGCCTTGCCCTGTGCTGAACGCTAGTGGAAATAGTTATCAAAACTTCAACTTATGCTGAATTAGGCCCAAAATTTGGCATAATAAATGCTGCCCCCAAATCTGACATGCTGCAATTTTTTCACCAAAAATTTGCTATTAACAATTAATTTAAATTTCACTTGCAGCTCGCCTAATTGGCCTAGAGAGTTGGGCATGGTCTCATTTGAAACCTCTTTTTATGTGCTTTCATATGATATAACACAGCCATATTTCCATAAAAATCACACATTTTTAAAAATCAAAATTTAGATTTTCTCAAAAAAGCCAGTTAAAAAAATAAAATAAAATCATACTGTTGTTAATAAATCCCCAAAGTTTTATTTTGGGATCATGGGGGTATATTTACTAAGCTCCCGATTTTAACCGAGATGGTGTTTTTTCTTCAAAGTGTCATCTCGGGAATTTACTAAACACAAATCTCGGCAGTGATGAGGGCATTCGTATTTTTTTTGAAGTCAAAGAAAAAAAATACGAATGAATACACCATCTGTCAAAAACGCCTGTGATTTGCTAGAACTCGGTAATTTACTAAAATTTGTATTTCACAAACACTGCCGGCAATAGCCAAACACTGCCGTGAATAAAGACAAATCGTAAAAAAAAGCAGTTTTAAAATAGACCTGCTTTTTTTTTACCGTGTTCTGATAGGCATGCACGGATCCATGATATCCGTGCATGGTTATCAGTGGGAAGGGGTGGGAAATAATGTAAAATAAAAAAAAATAAAAAATGTGTGGGGTCCCCCCTCCTAAGCAAAACCAGCCTCGGGCTCTTTGAGCCGGTCCTGGTTGAAAAAATATATGGGAAAAAATGACTGGGGTTCACCCATATTTCATCAACCTGCACCGGGCTCTGCGCCTGGTCCTGGTGCAAAAAATACGGGGGACAAAATGCGTAGGGGTCCCCCGTATTTTTTCTACCAGCACCGGGCTCTACTAGTCAGAGAGATAATGCCACAGCCGGGGGACACTTTTATATAGGTCCCTGCGGCCCTGGCATTAAATCACTAACTAGTTACCCCTGGCCGGGGTACCCTGGAGGAGTGGGGACCCCTTAAAGCAAGGGGTCTTCCCCCTCCAGCCACTCAAGGGCCAGGGGTGAAGCCCGAGGCTGTCCCCCCCATCCATGGGCTGCGGATGGGGGGCTGATAGCCAAGTGTAAAATAAAAGAATATTGTTTTTGCACAAGAACTACAAGTCCCTGCAAGCCTCCCCCGCAAGCTAGTACTTGGAGAACCACAAGTACCAGCATGCTGGGGTTAAATGGGCCCGCTGGTACCTATAGTTCTTCTGCAAAAAAAATACCCAAATAAAAACAGGACACACACACCTTGAAAGTACAACTTTATTACATACATTCCGACACACACATACTTACCTATGTTCAGATGCTGACTCTGTCCACGTCTCCACGTAGAATCCGGGGTACCTGAAATTAAAATTATACTCACCTACATCCAGTGTGTCCTGTCCTTTTTTTGTAATCCACGAACTTGGCAAAAAAACAAACCGCATACCCGGACCACGCACTGAAAGGTTTACACATGGGACCCCTTTCCCCGAATGCCGGGACCCCCCCTGACTCCTGTCAAAGAGGGTTCCTTCAGCCAATAAGGCAGCGCCACGTCGTGGCACCCTCCTGATTGGCTGTGACCTCCTGTAGTGTCAGTGAGGCTGTGCAGTGAAGATACAATGTAGCGCATAGGCGCTCCATTGATTCCAATGATGGGAACTTTGCGGTCAGCGGTTGAGGTTACTCGCGGTCAACCGCTGACCGCAAAGTTCCCACCATTGGATACAATGGAGCGCCTGCATGTACTTACATTATTTGGCATGCAGGGTAAATGCTGTCAGCTTCTGCATGTAGCCCACAGGTGCTGGGCAGCCTTATTCCTACACTTTAAAAAATATGGGGAACCCCTACATCTTTTGTCCCCCGTATTTTTTGAACCAGGACCAGACGCAGAGCCCAGTGCTGGTTGTTTAAATATGGGGGGACCCTACGCATTTTTCCCCCTGTATTTTTACAACCAGGGCCGGCTCAAAGAGCCCGAGGCTGGTTATACTTAGGAGGGGGACCCCACGCAATTTTTTTTTAAACATTTTTAAGGAAAACAGACCCTTTTCCACAGATAAGCATGCACGGATCTCACTGATCCGTGCATGACTATCCAAACACGCCAGGAAAAAGCATGTCTATTTTTTTGCTGCTTTTTTTTACGAAGTCTATGCTTTACCGGCAGTGTTTGGCTATTGTCGGCAGTGATTGAGAATACAAATTCTTTGTAAATCACCGTGTTGTATGAACAAACAGCCGCATTTGACTGATGGTCTATTCATTCGTATTTCTGCCCTCTGCCGTGAAAATCATTACGAATAGCCCCAACACTGATGAGATTTGTGCTTAGTAAATGCCTGTGTTGCCACTTTGAAAATAAAACCTAACTCGGACAAAATCGGGACTTTAGTAAATATACCCCCATGATGGGATCACTTGCTGTAAGAGCTATGATTTTTGAGTGATTCTTGAAAATTGTATTTAAAAATCAACAAAACAATATTTTTTCCAGCTCACTACATTAGAGTAAGGCACGATCCTCTTCAGGTGTGTTTAGGGACGAGATTCTACAGACAGCACCTGCTCACACTTGTGTGGAAAAATACTCCAGACTTAAGTGGAAAAATACTCCATGTAGACAGACACTTCAATAGTGTTGAATAGGCCCGCTTTTTACATTTCCCTGGACCACTACAAGTCTCCGTCTGGGGTCCTTCCTCTCTAGCCAGCAGGATAGTCTGAGTGAGCACTAGAAGACTCTAGCGCTGCGCATGCACAGTCTCCAGGAAAATGGTGTGGTGGCCATTTTCCCAGTGATTTTCCACCTGCGCATGAGGAAAACACTAGGAAAATGGGACCTGAGGGGCGTGTGTGCACTGCATACACTGCACCAATTACAGCTACGCCACTGGCGCATGTGTTAATCGTGAAATAAATTACAGAGAAGCAATGGGCATATTATAATGGATGAACAAATGTTTATTTTTCTCCAAGACGATTGTTGCTCTTACGCGGCTACTGGATAATGGTCAATTGTTTTTCTCCAAACAAATGTCTTTCCTGTATTACGTTTTACTTCATTTGTTCTATCATTGTCATTTTCCCCTATTTCACTGAGCAGAAGTATAAATGTGGAGCATGCTGAACTGATTGTACAGGTATTTCAGGAAGTGTTGCAGTTTCCACAGAACTGTACGTTTCTATGGAATGTATCAGCAGCTGCTTTGCAGACAAAATTATTATTGGTAAAAGCCACAATACAACAGAGCGGCCAATAAGCAGTGGCATAGGGAAATATATTGTGGATATTCCTCAGAATCATCTGCCAGGAGAATACAATGGAATATGCCCCATCTCTTTCTGGCGTTTGTCTGCGCACACACAATTTGTGCAGCGCTGGGTGGATCTTTGGTCACCAAAATATTTAAATAGAATTGTTGGTTTTCCTCATCGCTGCGGATCTAATGTATCTGAGGCCTGATTCTGAGTGGGGAATAAAGTAAGTAACTGTGCAGCTGGGCTAAAGTATGTTATACTGCAGGTGGGGCAGATGTAGCGTGCAGGGATGGAGATTTGGGAGGGGCATGTCCAGACTCAGCTCTAAACTGCAGTGTAGGAATAAAGCTGCCCAGCACCTGTGGGCTACATGCAGAAGCTGACAGCATTTACCCTGCATGCCAAATAATGTAAGTACATGCACCTCTTGCATTGCAATATGGTTTGTCCAGGTGCATAGTTATTTGCTCTTTCTTATTTGTCATGTCATGCATGATATGGTTTTCATCAGTGCTATCTACAAAGAGCCCCCCAGTGAGTGCGACGCACTTACCTGACACACGCTGTAGTGTTCAAAGAGAGACAGGAACCCGATCTCTCCGCGGCTAGTGATCCCCTTCAGAATAGTGATATTCCCATTCCCAGAGTCCAGCTCCACCACGTCATTGAACACGTTAGACACGGCTCTGCCTCCCATTATGAGGTTTACAAGCTCCTGTTTTTAATGATAGAATACAACACTGTCAGGTTGGTCTAATACAATGGAGATAAACAAGAAAGAACTCCAACAAAATACTCATTTGTTACCAGGATGAGATCTGTGCATTTTGACATAAAAACTTAGCTTAGTGTACTTTTAGAGGTCTATTCATGAAGCAGTGAAAAGTGTGGAGAAGTGAGCCAGTGGAGAAGTTGCCCATGGCAACCAATCAGCTGCTACGTATAATTTTATAGAATACATTTTATAAATGTTACCTCAACACTGATTGGCTGCCATGGGCAACTTCACCACTAGCTCACTTCTCCACACTTTTCACTGCTTCATGAATAGACCCCATATGTTGTTGTAAGGAATATTGGGACAGATGTATTAGGCCTGGAGAAGGAATAAAGAAGTCATAAAGCCGTGATAAGAGCAAGGTGATAACGCACCAGCCAATCAGCTCCTGTCAATTTACATATTGGAGGCGATTGGCTGGTGCGTTATCACCTTCCACTTATCACTGCTTTATCACTTCCTTATGCCTCCTCCAGGCATCATACATCTGCCCCAATATCACAGTTTATCATGTGTACTCTATTAACTGTACAAAGTGCAAAATGACGGAGGCACAGCGCAGAATCCGCTCTGGTTACACAGTCCGCCTATATTTCAGTAGCTGTGCCTTATTTTACAGCAGGTTAAGAAAATACACCCAGTGGAGGGGAGGTTCTGCTTTGAACAGACTAAGCAGGGGCTGGAATTAACCATGAGAGTGGGGAAGAGATGCTCTGGGACTTCGTGTTATAAATGGACCAATCCAGTTTGTCTAGACTGGTGATAGCTTTCACTATCACTATTACCGTGTGCTAATCTGTTTCCATGTTTCAGTGCAAACCAGACTCAGGCTGGGACTGGATATTCATTTTAAAGGGTGCGGGCATGGTGCCAAAGATTCACATGATTTACTAAATACAATTCATATAGATTCAATCCAAACAGGTAGGCTCAGGAAGTTCCCTGATTCTGCAGCTGATCCTGAGTCAGGAACAAATATCCCAGGATCAGCTGACTTTCTGTTAGGCATAAACCATATGAAGATCTATTTGCGTCTGCTCACAGTGGTTGACTATGCAGATTGGTAAACCACTCCTGCCTCAAACGTTTTCCACACTGTGGGTCTCATTTCGGGGTACCCAATATTTATGTATCCAACTAAGGGGCTAATTCAGACCTGATCGCAGCCGTGCTAAATTTTGCACGGCTACGATCAGCCACCCTGACACGCGTGGGGACACCCAGCACAGGGCTAGTCTGCCCCGCATGTCTGGCCTCCCCCCGCCGCACGGGTGCGATAGCATCGCATGGCAGCGATGCTATTGCACCCGGCGAGTAAGTACGTACCTGCATAACATTGCTGTGCTGGTAGGCGACTTTTCGCCGCATCCCGTGTTGCAGTAGCTGCGAAAACGCACAGCACCGATCAGGTCTGAATTGGCCTCTAAGTATCCGCGATTTGAGAAGGTGGATATTTAACTACCGATTAAATACCTACCAGCAATTAAGCACTGCTCTAGTGCGAGGATAGCTGACCTAAACCTCAGCTGTTCCCGCAATCCCTAACACTACTTCCGTAGTAGCAGTGACACGCGCATGGCATCTATTCAGTGCGGGAAGGTGTGCAGGGGGCTGCCCAGCTACTCGGGAGTGCTGGGTCGCAATGGGCCTGTGCTGTCAGGCCATGTCCACTCGGCTGAGGCCACACCCCTCCCATCCAAGGTCACACCCCCTTTCTGGGTCGCACTACAGCAGAGAGTCTCGAATCTCCCTACTGTAACGTTGGGAGGTATGGTTAATTTGATATGCGACACTTGTATATCTGTGTGCGACTGTGTACGGAGCACAACGGAACTTGGAGTGAGAAAAGTGCCCATGCTCCACTGTAGCACTTCATATACCAACTCAGTCGCACAGATAAACAAGTGTCGTGTATCACATTAATCAGCGCAGTTTTGTAAGGCGGCTTACCACATCCGTTTGCAACTAAGCTGCATTTTCCGGTGAAGAAAGATGCAAAAAAGGCGACTGACGCCAGCCAAGTAGCACAGGACCTGGCGCGTCAAGAAGGGATGTTTGGAGTGGCAGCAATTGTGTATGAAGACACATCTGTAACTCTAAATGTGCTCCTGTATGTTTTATTCCCATTCCCACAGTCATTTATGACCTTGGGCCTGATTCAGGTCTTGGAGCTCTTGCAACGCATGCTGCAAAGAACTCAATGCGTGCGCTGGCCGCGTACTGCACATGTGCAGCACGGGTCTGCGATGTCAGTCACTCTACCGCATCAGACTGTCAGTGATTGGCAGTCCGATTCCGCTTTGGGGGCGTGAAGGGGGCGGTGACAGCAAGTTTTCCTGGCTTCTTTGTAGTCGATGTGGCGGCCGGATTGCGCGACCCCATGAGTCACGCAGCCGGCTGACAGTGTCGCAGATGATCCGATACTGCGTCCTAGGACGTAGCCTGGATCTGTAATGCAGCAGGAGGCGTGACGCCCCCTGCTGCATTACCATATTAGTGCTGTCGCTGCTGCTGCTTCCACATCTGAATCTATTACACTTCCATACGTATTATAATGTCCTGCACACACACTGCTAGATGAATGGCTAACACTAATAACACAGACATGTCTCTCCTTGTACATAAGGGACACACAGTACTGGATCTTGCACCACGACAGTCTTGTGATCAGCTGTATGTGTTATCTTATTTTTTTTTTTGAATTGCTACCCTGTTCCATAACCAGCTATAAAAGAGGTACTGCATAATATCGAGGGCTCGTGCGTGATCGCGCTCCCTATTAGAATGGGCGCTTTGTTCTCCGTGTACCTTATCAGAGTCAGACTGATATGAGTAATTCAGTAATGTGCAGCATGACCAGCTTATATGGCTCTGCCTCTTGGGACACAGGGTCAAGAAACACACTTTCTAACAGAATCACACATAAACACAACATTTTCTTATACAACACAATGCGGACGGCGAGTCGCTACGCCCGCAACAATGAGCGATTGACGAGACAGAGAGATCTAGTTCAGCTGAGGCTGTAACTATGTGAGAAAACACATGCAGGTTTACAGACGTACGCTTCATGTGATCAGTGAAATCTTCCCTGCGTATAAGGGGTTCAAGGGTTTAATTTCTCATACATGTGTTGACCTCCGAGTATAGGCATCCACAGCAGGCCGGTGCGGGGAAATGCACCCCTGCCAAAATTCACATATTCCTTTGTTCGGGCTGGGTGGACTCTTAACGTTCCACAATTGTCCAATGATAATTTAAATTACATGTGTATGTTTATTTACTCTTTGCCAAACCACGTAGCAGACTGGAAATAACTAAAGGAACTATTAATTAGGCACAAATGAGACCCAGCATTGCAGGCTGTATGTACTACGGGCCTAATCCAGCATGAGTTGTAGTTGTGTGAAAAATCGCACAACTACAGTGTACAACTCGTTCCACAAACATGCGGATAGGGGGCCACCCATCGCAGGGCAAGGCCACCCCGTATTCTGGGTCCTGCCCCTCCCCCCCCCTGTTAAAATGCGAGCGCTGGCATGTTTGGTGTAACTCCCTGATTCTGCAGGCTAGCTGCGAAGGCAGTCGCCGGGCCGCCATGTTTTGGGTCTCAGAGGCTGCGTGTGACATAACGCAGCGGCACCCCGCCGCACCGTCCCCCCCCCCGCCCAAACACCGCTTCGACGCTCCCGCCCCATGAACGCCTCTGGCTGTCAATCAGGCAGAAGCATCCGCATAAGTGAGATGCTGTCACATCTCACCTGTGCGAACGCACACTGCACACGGGCTTCATCTCATGCTGAATTAGGCCCCTGTGATCTCAACACCAAGAAATATCTGGCACATGCACCGGAACGAAAAAAGCTAGGTCCCCAGCACAACTATGCTGGTCTCTACAGTGGGGTGGTCTTCAGTGTGCCGCCGGCCGGGATCCCGGCGACCAGCATACCGGTGCCAGGATCCCGACTGCTGGCATGCCGACACATATTCTCCCTCTTGGGGGTCCACGACCCCCCTGGAGGGAGAATAAATAATGTTGCGAGCAAGGGGCTCATTAGCGCTCGCCCAGCTATCGGTATGCCGGCGGTCGGGATCCCGGCCACTCATACTACACCCCTGCAGTGAAACATGGTTGAAGGGGGGGGGGGGGGGGAGAGGAAAGGGGGGGATTAAACAGTGGGGGCCCACTGACACTGGGGGTGAGGCTGGTGGCTCTGGGATCTATTACCACTAGAGGGGTGGTGGTCGATAATGCTGGAGATATTTTGCCCCTGGGGGGCTTTTTCTGATAGGGGGTGGTAAGTCATTTTACAATGGGGTCCTCTGAACACGGGGGTATGGGGGGAGGGTGTAAAACACCCCCAAGGTATATTTTTTGTAAAATAAAATATTTAAATATATTATTAAAAATTATTTTGAAACTTTATTACATTTTAAAAAAAAATTACAATTTCTGAGTGTTGTAAAAAAAATGTGTCAGTTAAGTGGTTAAGGGATGTTACAAACAAATTAGAATGCTGGGGTGTATGGATTATGCAATTAGCACCCCTATAATGAGATCCACATAACGGCAAACACTTATTCAGTAGCTTGCAAAAGTATTCAACCCCCTAAAAACTTATCAGATGTGTCTGTATTACAAATAGTACTTACATTGTTCCAGAATATACTGTTATTGAGAACTATATCAGCCAATCACAGTGCACGGAACATAATTTACAGCCCCCACTGGATCTCATTACTCCAGGATAATTCTAAGGGAATACATGGGAGAGAGCTGCTATTGGTGATTGTGACTTATCGCTGGCCACTGACTAGTGGGGAGTGATGCAGACTTGGACAGTCCATACAGAGAGAGAATTGTGTATATTCACAAGAAATGCTCAGGTTATTTATATAGCACCAGCATATTCCATGGCGCTTTACAACTGGGAACAAAACAGTATAAAAAATGAGACAGGGTAATAAGTGAGGGACAAAGCGGTAAGAAGGCCCTGCTTGCAAGCTTACACTCTATAGGAATTACCCCCTTAATATAGATATAAAACCCAGCTTTTCCCCACTGTCCAGCACTGTGGAGCTCTATGGCACCTCTCTGCTCTCCTCCTCCTCCGCCCGTTGCTGCTCCATGCGGTACCGCCCCCCCTTCCCCGCGTAGCAGGAGCTTTTGGGTCTCGCGCATTGATGAGATGGGACCGCCTTAAGGGCCCTACACACTAGAAGACATGACCAATGTGAAAGATGAACAATGTGGAAGATGAGCAATTTCCCTTGAACTTCCCAGAGCCCTGACAAACGAAATTGAGTGTACACACTATGGGCCCCAGACACATTACCCGACGCCGAGCTGCCCGACGGCGGATACAGCCGACGGGCGACCCGGCGGCAGGGGGGGGGGGTTTGGAGGTGACGGGGGGAGTGAAGTTTCTTCACTCCTCCAGTCACCCTGCTCCATAGCACTGCATGCTAATAAAGATGAGATTGTCCATATTGGCCTGCATGTATAAGTGACCCGGCACCAACGATGAACGGGCACGGGGCCATGCATTGTTCATCGTTAGTGCCTACACACTGAACGATATGAACTTGTTCTCCTTCATTAATAAATGAGAACGTTCATATTGTTTAGTGAAATCTATTAGTGTTTAGGGCCCATAAGCCATTTTTCAAACAATTTGAAATACGAAAGAGAAATTTGGAATTGGCACCTTTTTTACATATTTTAATATTATATACAGACCAGAGTGCCCGGCTCTCCCATTAAGACCGTGTTAATGCACCGGGTGCCTCTACAAATCATAATCACATAAAGTCCAAAGGTGCGGCACTCCTAGCGGCTTGAATAAAGGACGGCAGCAGAGCATGCGTGTAGACAACGTTTCAATGCCTTTATAGCGGCAAAAAAGACCTGATGACAATGCCGCAATAAAGGCATTGAAACGTTGTCTACACGCATGCCCTGCTGTTGTCCTTTATTCAAGCCGCTAGGAGTGCCGCACCTTTGGACTTTATGTAATATATATATATATATATATATTTATTTATATATATATATATATTATTGAACCCATTATAATTACATTTTATTAAGTTGGTGGCACAGTGGATTTATAATTGGAGCGGCAGTGGGTGAAATAAAACTTCATTGGTGGGGCAGTGGGAGAAATTATGACGGAGACACTGAGCGGTCAGCGGCTCCCGTCAGTGGCTCAGCTAGAATGGAGCCGCTGCCGGGGAGGTGAGCAATGTCACATATTGAACATCGCTCATTGCGTCTCTGTACACACATACCGTGATGAGTGATGTCACAAGTGACATTGCTCACATTGAGCATGCTGCAGGTGCGCGCATTGTTGATTGCTAGGACCATACACACTAGACCAGTGGTTCTCAAACTCGGTCCTCAGGACCCCACACGGTTCACGTTTTCCATGTCACCCAGCAGCTGCACTGTGTGTCACCAACTGTCACATTTTAAAAAGCTACAGGTGACCTGCAAAACATGGACCGTGTGGGGTCCTGAGGACCGAGTTTGAGAACCTGTGCACTAGACGATGTAAACGATATATCGTTCACAATCTAATTTATTTTCTTAATAATAATTGATGATGATCTGACAGAGGGGGCACACACCATCCTCCCCCCCTCCCCCTCCCCCCCAAATGCTCTGACCTCAAGACGGAGGCGGGACAGATCACCAAGAGAGGACTGTTCTGCTGGCAACTGAGGGAAGTATAGTGGGGAGTGGTTGCGGGACAGAGGCAGCATTTTACTATTATAATTTAATATAACATTTTGTCTAGATCTTGCACTGCGCTCAAATTGTTTCACTCTAATTTAAAAATAAAGCCTTTGTTGTGTTTTTAATTACACAGATGCCTCTTAATTACTTACTTGCGTACAGTATGCATGAGCACCAATTAAGCAGTTTGTGGGAACATCAAAATCCTTCTGAACTCTGTAAACAGATGGTAAATTCATTCAATGTAAATACCGCTGTGCATAAACAAGTGGTATAGATTACACATTTAAAGATAAAAGCTGAAAGAAAAGGTGAAAATAATAAGTTATCTGGATATTAAGAGCGGTTTGTGGTGAGCGGTTTTCCTAGCAGCTAATTACAAATTGGCTGAGATGGCTCCAAGGCAGAGAGACTTTAGTCTGAGAAGAAAATCAAGTTCTAGTAACAATCACATTACAGGTTGAGTATCCCATATCCAAATATTCCGAAATACGGAATATTCCGAAATACGGACTTTTTTGAGTGAGAGTGAGATAGTGAAACCTTTGTTTTTTGATGGCTCAATGTACACAAACTTTGTTTAATACACAAAGTTATTAAAAATATTGTATTAAATGACCTTCAGGCTGTGTGTATAAGGTGTATATGAAACATAAATGAATTGTGTGAATGTAGACACACTTTGTTTAATGCACAAAGTTATAAAAATATTGGCTAAAATGACCTTCAGGCTGTGTGTATATGGTGTATAGGTAACATAAATGCATTCTGTGCTTAGATTTAGGTCCCATCGCCATGATATCTCATTATGGTATGCAATTATTCCAATATACGGAAAAATCCCATATCCAAAATACCTCTGGTCCCAAGCATTTTGGATAAGGGAGACTCAACCTGTATATACAACACCTAAATGGGCTTATTTAATAATAACAACATGCAATGAGTACAAGTGTCCATTAACTCGGAATCGGATTGGTCACTGTGGATTACAGCTTTGGACTTCATCAGGAAGAACAATTCCTTTTTCTATTTACCATGTCAAGTTTATAATGTTGTTGGATTTTCTATGGTAGCGTAGTAAAAAAAAAAAAAAAAGCAATAAATAAATATTGTTATAAACATCTTAATTATGTTATATAAGGAATATTGCCCAAATTACTGGAAAATAAACTTTTTTTTTATAAGATTTGTCACAAGTAATGCACGCCCATTAATGAACCCAACACTGGAAACAGCTAGCTCTCTAGAGCAGAGTAATCACAAGCATGTATACATGAGCAGTTTTTGGCAATTATGTAGCAATGGTAGAACTGTATAATAGGAATCTTTATTTTTTTTCTGTTAGATACGGTTAACGTGGATATGAAAGAATAAGAAGGCAAATGTCTGCTGCGATTTAGGTGCCAGGTATTATAATTGGGCTGCAACAGGTGGCATAACGCTGTGTCGGTCTCCACGGTATCACACACCACGCTGCACCACTGTCGGTGTGCAGAACGGCAATGCTTCTTTAAACGGGTGTAGTATGTTTTGCTGGCGGTCGGGTTCCCGGCGACCAGCATACTGGTGCCGGCATGCCGACCGCTGGCGTGCCGACAGCGGGGCGAGCACAAATGAGCCCCTTGCGGGCTCGTTGCGCTCGCCACGCTGCTGGCACAGTGGCGCGTCACGCTATTTATTCTCCCTCCAGGGGGGTCGTGGACCCCCAAGAAGGGAGAATAGTTGTTGATATGCCGGGTGTCGGGATTCCGGCGCCGGTATATAGAGCGCCGGGATCCCAACAGCCGGCATACTGAATACCACCCCTTTAAACCTTTCGTGTTCATCTCTTTCTCAATTTACGGTGTTAACAATTCCTTAATTTTTTAACTGCAAGTCCAAATAAAATACAGGCTGTTCTTTGTAAGAATACACAAGTCTTTTTAGTGGATCCGTTTAATTTGCTGGCTGTCAGGATGCAGACGTCGGAATCCCACCAGCCGGCAATGCCGCCAGCCTGAAAACCGGCGCACAGGGGCTATTTCCACTTGTGGGTGTCCACTACACCCACAGAGTAGGAATAGCACCTGTGGCGAGCGCAGTCTGCCACCGAGCCCACAGCGTGGGGAGCGCGGCGAACCCGCAAGGGGACTCATGCTGCCTGCTCCGCTGCCGGCATTCTGCCGGACAGGATGCCGCTGTCGGGATACTGACAGTCGGCATCCCACCCAGTGGGATTACGTATGTAATTCCTTTTTGGCACCTTGCTAATGTTACAATTGCCATTATCCTACTTAGGCAGTAGCGGATCTTGCTACGGGCACGCAGGATTTTTGCATGGGGGCGGCGCCGCCGTCCAGAAGGCACTGCGGCAAGATCCGCTACTGGTGCCCCCCGATGCTTGGTAAATGCGGTGCTGTGCAGTGCGCAATTAAGTCATCGCGCACCGCACTGCATTGTGGGAGCGGCACATAGACACTAGGGGTCATGACTGACCTCTACTGTCTATGCGGTGCTATGGGAGAGACGTCATGACGTCTCTCCCATAGATCAGAGGAGCGGCCGCAGACGGAGGGCAGCAGCGGTCAGGAAGCAGGAGCGGGGATTGTAAGTATCAATTTATTTTTATTTATTTTATTTTTTAAGTGGCACAACTAGGGGGCACAACTCTACAGGGGGCACAGTACTGGGGTCATGGCGCAACTAGGGGGCACAACTCTACAGGGAGCACAGCACCACTAGGGGGCACAACTCTACAGGGGGCATAACTGACCACGCCCCTTCTCCATGAAGTCACGCCCCTATTTTTCACCCGGGGCACCACAAAGTCTAGATCCGGCCCTGTACTTAGGACCATATCCCTCTTTGTGGTCCCACTAACAGCTCAGACAGCTATCAGTAAATTGTATGCATGATCCACCCACCTTCCATCACTAGAGGAAAAAGGGGGGAATCAACTGGGAGCGAGGCAAAAAACCTTGCTTACCAATACCCGCAGTGTTCTGGGAGGCTCCAGGGCTGCTGGGCAGATGCAATATGTAATTCTCCCAGCGGCCGGCTCCGGGGGTGGTTGTACACACACACACAGGGGGGTCACAATCACACACACATGCGCACACACACTTACTGTATACTTGTACATGCATTCACAGACTCTCCACATATCTCGCATACACTGCTGCAGAGGATCTGGCTTCCAACGCTGGATGCAAAAGACACCACTTTGGAAGTGAGTAATTACAGACTTATTAAGTCATTGGAAACTTCCAAATGCTTAATCATTCCTCAGGACGGTGTGGGATGCTGCTGGGTTCCCAGAGCAAGTCCCAGAGATTTTTCCTAAAATGAATGATTTTAGGAAACATCAGACTTGCTCTGGAGGTGCCTGAAAAAAGACGCGTTGATCCCATTTTCCGTCTTGCAACTAAATTGGTTTTTCACATTTTCCGCTGGCAATTGAATCTGCCCCAAAGTCTTTGATCATGTACTCCACCACATTGGTAAAGTATGGCAGGGTCCTCTCACCTCTCCCTCCCCAACAAATTGTCACTTGGGGCTCTCTCTATTCACAATCACCGGACTCATTCCTATAATTAAACAGTCCTACATATACAGATGTGTCCACTTACATTTAGCCTCCCTGCATGTTAAACAGCCCTAATCACGCCATGCCAAGGAGTAACTCGGTAGCGCCAAGCGTCTTTACAAGTGACGTTTTCCTTTAAAATACGTCCTATTAGCAGAATGGTGCAAATAAGACGCACAAGCAGACTCTGCTGATTAAAATGCAGCAAGCCTATAACCTGTGTGCGACCACGGCTGTATCTGCATATGAAATGGTATGTTACAGTGTTTTCCTAAAAATACCCTAGAAAACACTGTAACTTATCATTTCGTATACAGATACAGCCGCAATCATACACAGAATACAGGCATGCCGCACACCATTTTAAGCAAGAGTCTGCTTGTGTGCCCTATTTGAATATTGCGAATAAAACGCATGTTCAGCAAAAAAAGACGCCCAACACTAACGGAGTTAGATTGGGACCTGTCAGCTCATTCACGCATCTGCGGTGTGGTGTATTGATGCAAGATGTATGAGGACACATCTGTAGGGGGAAATTCCATTGACCACATTAAGTTACGATTTTTACCATTGTTCAACTTAAGGCGCATATTGAAACCTATTTCAGCATTCGCGCTCCTGCCACCCTTGCTATTCAAATAGAAAATGCTTAATACGCACCTGTGCTGTAATTCTACAGTGAGCGACTTGGGGGAGCTTCATGAAAAAGTGGGGGAATCCCCTTGAACTCCAGAAAGTTTGTATTCAAAAGACTGACAATGACAATAGCCACATTCCCAATCAGAGGCGTCACTGGGTGTGGTGACAACTGGTGTGCGTTCTGCACTATTCCACGTGCCGGAGGCGCGACCACCCGAAAAAAGGTTGGGTGTGTGTGCGGCTCTTCATCTGTGACAGCAGCCGAGTGCTGCAGGAAAATATCACACTGCAGCACTCAGCTTCTGTCACTGCAGAAGAGTCGGCACTTTGGTGTCACCCCTTCTGATGGTGACACCCGGGTGCAGGCCTGCACCCCCCGCACCTGGCTTGTGACGCCACTGTTCACAAAGTCAAAAGTTATGTTGACACTGGTAAAATGTCGACTTTATGGTTAGGCTGCTGGTGAATGTTAGAGCTTGGCTACCAGGGAGGGGGGGGGAGGGTAGTATTAGACACTAGAGGGAGGGGTAAGGATAAGGACTTAGTGGAGAAATACTCATCGGAACTGTGGTCTGACCCGGAAGTGATGGTCACATGGCCGCTGGGACACGAGAGACGCTGCGGCCGACAGGAGCAGGTAAGTCACCACAGGCCCACCAGGGATGATATGTCGACATGTCATCACTGTCAACATTATAAATGTTGACATGGTCAATGTCACCATTATGACCAAGTGTGGTATGCAAGGTTGACAGGGTCTCTATGTCGATATAGTCGACAGGTCAAAAGGTCGACGTGCGTTTTTTATGTTTATTTGGTGTCATTTTCTCCGTACAGTGACCGGGAACCCCAATTAGTGCACCGAGTCCCCTCGCATGGCTCGCGAGCTTTGGGCAAGGTTACTACTCCGAATCATAGTCCGGGTGGATCGTTAAGTATGAAAAAGGTAAAAAAAAAAAAAATTGTGAAAAACTCATGTTTCGCCCTTTTGACCTGTCGACCTAGAACATGTTGACCTAGAGATCCTGTTGACCTAGTTACTGTCGACCAATAGTGGTCGACCTAGGGACTGGATCCCCTTATGACCATGTCAACATTCTCATGAGTGTCAACATTATGACTGTCGACATGTCCTACCCAACCCATCTAGATGGAATAGCACTTGCAATGGGCTTGGCTGTGTGGCTCACGTCCCTAGAAAGCGCCGCGGACTGGAGAACTGCTTTGGGTCTGCGGCAGGTGCAGAGCTAGCGGCGATCACTCAGTACACGTTTGCTGCACATTCTAGGCTCATCAACGGACGCATAATCCTTACCTAATATTATGGCATTGTTTGCCACACAATCATTTTGCCATTAAGCAAAGACAACCATAATAAAGAAAACATGTCACAAAGATTAATCTCTGCTTGACAGAGCCGCCACTTGTAACAAAAGAAGGACGTTCTAATTGCATGTTTAGCTGTAAACAACGTGGGAATGGAGCAGCAGGTATGTCAGGCATGCATCTGCATATTAGATCATCTGCTAATAGAGGAAGCTGCAATCAGGAGAGTTCACAAGTTTACGCAGACAAAACAGAGCCTCCAACCCTCTGTTCTGCTGTATTTCTGGATCTCTCGCTTGCTAAACTGGACGGGAATCTCAGCCGTTCCCAGCAAAACGGGAAATGACACCTAACTTATCCTATAGGTATTGTTTATTCATCCTCTCTGACTTACTGTAGGTGCTCCTACACTATGCACTCTATGGGGTATATTCAATTGGTGTCGAAAACTGCCGTCTGTCGAAAAGATGGCAGTTTTCGACTTTTTAAGGTCGAAACGTGATTCGACCTATTCAATGCTTTTCGACAAGTCGAGGAATTCGACTTGTCGAAAAGTACGTGGATCGGTGGAATAGCTGCTGATCCACATGCTTGTGTAGAAAACGGGGCCAAAACCGACAGGTGTTGGCCCCCTTTTCGACCATCTCAGTCTGACATAAAAAAATGTCGGACTGAGATATGTGACCCGAGAGGAGGAGAAGGGGGAGAGCCGCAGGGAGACGGGGGGAAGTCACGGGCATATAGGGGAGATCAGCGCTACATCACAGCACTGCAGCAGGATGTCACACAGCCGCGCCGCTCACGGCAGCTTCCACCCGGCTCCAGCAAGTGAGGTCACGCTTGCTGGAGCCGGGTGGACACTGCCGTGAGGTCGGGCGACTGTGTGACATCCTCCTGCAGCGCTACTGTAGCACTGATCTCCGTCTGCCGGCGGCTGTCCCCGCTGGTCTCCCCCACTCTCCTCCTCTGCGTCCCTCATCTCAATTCGACTTAAAAAAGTCAAATTGAGATGAGATTGAATAGGGGTTGTCGGATCCATTCCGACAAATACATGTCGGAATGGATCCGACTTTAATTGAATATACCCCTATATATGCATCTACAGATGGGTCCTCCTTCATCTTACCCGCAAACGGGTCATGGGCATGAATGCATCACGACTGCGACTATTCACACCCGCCTGCGACCCGTTTGCGGGAGTGTATGTACAATGCATTCTCTGTGGGAAGAGAATGCGTGTGCAGTGCCCGGCTGCCGGCACTTGGTCGTGGCAAACAACCAGCGATTGTGAATAATCGCAGGTAGGATGGGCACGGTCACATCTTTATTTCAAGGGTTCTAAACTTTTTATTGGGAAAAGATGGAGTTTATAAATGAAACCAAAACTTATTTAACTCTATAAGCAGGGGCGGATTACCAGAGGAGGGGGCCCATGTGCAGATTCCGTGCGAGCCCCTCTCCTCTCTCCGGCACATTCGCCAGTCTCCAGTGGTGCCTGCCATGTTCTAGTGACTAATCACTACAGCGCATGCACAGCCACCATTTTCCTGGTGATTTTTGCTGCGGCTGCTTCGCCGACGTGGGATTCCGGAAAGGGATGTGTCCAGTTGCATCTTTGACGCTCGCTTGCGCGAACCATAGGCACATCATTGTAAAGCCTTGGGTATGACTACATGCACCGCGATGAGGCAAAGTGTTACCGTGTTACCCATGGGTATGCATTGAGCAAATATGTAATTGGATACATCTGTAAGTAATTAAACATGGGTGCAGTGGGTGCGGTGTGGCCCCCCTGGATCCAGGTGCCCCTGTGCACCCCACACACTGTACCCATTATAGATACGCCAATGACGGTTCAGGTATGAATGGTCGGCCATGTTATGGTCGACAGTCATTAGGTCGACCACTATTGGTCGACATTGGCATGGTCGACATGGACAAATGGTCGACACATGAAAGGTCGACACATGAAAAGGTTGACGTGTTTTTTTACTTTATTTGATGTCGTTTTCTGCGTAAAGTGACCGGGAACCCCAATTAGTGCTCGCTATGCTTTGGGCAATGTGCATCACTGCGCTCAGCACATATTACTGTTCCCAATCGTAGTCCACGTGGATCGTAAAGTATGGAAAAGTTCCCCAAAAGAAAAAAAATTTGAAAAACTCATGTCAACCTTTTCATGTGTCGACCATGTGTCCATATCAATGTCGACCAATAGTGGTCGACCTAATGACTGTCGACCATAACATGGTCGACCATCCAAACGGATACCGCCAAGGACTATGGCCCTTGTCAATAAGGCAGAGTCTTGGTACTGTTATCTTTGCTGGACAATTGCTGAACTGATTTATAAGAGCCACAGGATACAGGATTCTGAAGCCTTCTCCTGATTGGACAAGAATCCATTGCCATCCAATCGGGAGCCACCTGGCATTTTTTGCTTTAACAGCAAGACTTTTGTCTGTGCTACAGAATCACAGCAGCAGTGCAATAAAGGTGCTGGGTCACTTTGCTATTTTTGCTGTAATGCAGTTGGTATGGGGCCTAATTCAGACCTGATCGCAGCAGCAAATTTGTTAGCAGATGGGCAAAACCATGGTGGTCATTCCGAGTTGTTCGCTCGCTAGCTGCTTTTAGCAGCATTGCACACGCTAGGCCGCCGCCCTCTGGGAGTGTATCTTAGCTTAGCAGAATTGCGAATGAAAGATTAGCAGAATTGCGAATAGAAAATTCTTAGCAGTTTCTGAGTAGCTCGAGACTTACTCCTACACTGCGATCAGCTCAGCCCGTTTCGTTCCTGGTTTGACGTCACAAACACGCCCTGTGTTCGGCCAGCCACTCCCCCGTTTCTCCAGACACTCCTGCGTTTTATCCTGGCACGCCTGCGTTTTTCCGCATATTCCCAGAAAACGGTCAGTTTCCACCCAGAAACACCCACTTCCTGTCAATCACACTCCGATCACTTCAACTATGAAAATTCTTCGTCCGGACGTGAGTAAATCTACTAAGTTTTGTGCTAAATTACTTAGTGCATGCGCACGCGCATTTTTGCCTTAATCGCTCCGTTGCGAAAATCGGCAACGAGCGAACAACTCGGAATGACCCCCCATATGCACTGCAGGGGAGGCAGATGTAATATGTGCAGAGAGAGTTAGATTTGGGTGGGTTATTTTGTTTCTGTGCAGGGTAAATACTGGCTCCTTTATTTTTACACTGCAATTTAGATTTCAGTTTGAAAACACCCCACCCAAATCTACCTCTCTCTGCACATGTTACATCTGCCCCATCAGGATAAGTGCATATGGCCACATCTGCATATAGGGGGGAAATGTTTCCGCAGCTAACTAGAGAGAGCAACCTGAAATATATTTTCCTGTACAATTACAATTAGGTCCATATATATTTGGACATTGGCACAATTTTTCTCATTTGAGCTGTTTACCAAAACTATTTAAGTTACAGTTATTTAATGAATATGGGTTCAAAGTGCAGACTATCAGCTTTAATTTGAGGGTATTCACATACAAATTGCAGAAACGGATTACGAATTACAACTATTTAATATGTAGCCCCCTCTTTGTCAAGGGACTAAAAGTAATTGGACATTTGACTCAGAAGCTGTCACGGATAGGTCTGGGCTATTCCTTTGTTATTTCTTTATCAATTAAGCAGGCAAAAGGTCTGGAGTTAATTCAAAGTGTAGCATTTGCACTTGGAAGCTGTTGCTGTGAACCCACCACATACGGTCACAGGTGCTCTCAATGCAAGAAATACAGACCATCCTTCGGCTAGAAAAAAAAATCCATCATAGAGACAGCAAGAACTTTAGGCCTACTCTACAGTTTGGCACATTCCGAGAAAAAAAGAACGCACTGGTGAACCTGGACATCCACAGAAGACAACAGTGGTGGATAATCGCAGGATCCGTTAAAGAAAATAACCCTTCACAACATCCAGCTAAGTGAAGAAAACTTTCCAGGAGGTAGGCATGTCATTATCCAGGTCTACCATAAAGAGAAAACTTCACAAGAACAAATACAGAGGGTTCACCTACTGTAAGGTCCAAACCATTCATAAGTCCCAAGAGTAGAAAGGCCAGGTTAGAATTTGTCAAAGAAACATCTAAAAAAAAGTCAGTCCAGTTCTGGAACAGCATGCTTTGGACAGATGAAACGAAGATCAACCTGTACCAGAATGATGGGAAGAAAAAAGTGTGGTGAAGTCTTGGAATGGCTCATGATCTGAGGGATACAACAACATCTGTAAAACACGGTGAATGCCTATCTTAGGAGAAGCCACAGAAAGCTGGACAGCACCACTGTGTATAACAATGGACAAAGCTGAAGAGGTGTGATGTGCAAAAGTATAAGCGTCACATCAAAGTCCACCCTCTGACCACTTTACTACTACCCCTTTCCTTAGATAAATCGACAAACATTTCTTCAGTTTTTCTCCTATTACCACACAGTTTAGCCAGATTTATACCTCACATTTATTAGGAGAGACAGGGACCGTATTTAAAACACCTGGCAATTGTGCATAAGAGTCTCCTTACAATTTTGTCCAGAGTGAACCTGTATCAGTGGTGCACGCGGGAGGGGTCTCTTTCTTTGGACCAAATCTTTTCTAAGGAGAAGGCTCTGAGTCTATTGGCCAATGTTCTACTGATGTTCTGGGGATGGGGCAGGCAAACTCTGTTGATGACTTGTTCCTTCAGTTATATCCCACTATATTTCTCTAACGTCCTAGTGGATGCTGGGGACTCCGTCAGGACCATGGGGAATAGCGGCTCCGCAGGAGACAGGGCACAAAAAGTAAGCTTTTAGGATCACATGGTGTGTACTGGCTCCTCCCCCTATGACCCTCCTCCAAGCCGCAGTTAGGTTTTTGTGCCCGTCCGAGCAGGGTGCAATCTAGGTGGCTCTCATACAGAGCTGCTTAGAAAAAGTTTTTTAGGTTTCTTATTTTCAGTGAGTCCTGCTGGCAACAGGCTCACTGCTACGAGGGACTTAGGGGAGAGAAGTGAACTCACCTGCGTGCAGGATGGATTTGCTTCTTAGGCTACTGGACACCATTAGCTCCAGAGGGATCGAACACAGGCCCAGCCATGGAGTCCGGTCCCGGAGCCGTGCCGCCGACCCCCCTTGCAGATGCCGAAGTTGAAGAGGTCCAGAGGTCCGGAAACAGGCGGCAGAAGACTTTCAGTCTTCATAAGGTAGCGCACAGCACTGCAGCTGTGCGCCATTGTTGTCGGCACACTTCACACCAGCGGTCACTGAGGGTGCAGGGCGCTGGGGGGGGCGCCCTGGGCAGCAATGTATAATACCTTTTTCTATGGCTAAAATACATCACATATAGCCCTTGAGGCTATATGGATGTATTTAACCCCTGCCATATATCGCAAACTCCGGGAGAAGAGCCCGCCGTTTTAGGGGGCGGGGCCTATTCTCCTCAGCACACAGCGCCATTTTCCTGCTCAGCTCCGCTGTGAGGAAGGCTCCCAGGACTCTCCCCTGCACTGCACTACAGAAACAGGGTAAAACAGAGAAGGGGGGCATATTTTGGCGATATTTTTATATATTAAGCGCATATAACAGAAACAACACCTTTTAGGGTTGTTTATATACATTTTTATAGCGCTTTGGTGTGTGCTGGCAAACTCTCCCTCTGTCTCCCCAAAGGGCTAGTGGGGTCCTGTCTTCGATAAGAGCATTCCCTGTGTGTCTGCTGTGTGTCGGTACGTGTGTGTCGACATGTATGAGGACGATGTTGGTGTGGAGGCGGAGCAATTGCCGGTAATGGTGATGTCACCCCCTAGGGAGTCGACACCGGAATGGGTGGCTTTAATTATGGAATTACGTGATAATGTTAGCACGCTGCAAAAGTCAGTTGACGACATGAGACGGCCGGAAAACCAGTTAGTACCTGTCCAGGCGTCTCAGGCACCGTCAGGGGCTGTAAAACGTCCCTTACCTCAGTCAGTCGACACAGGTACCGACACAGATGAATCTAGTGTCGACGGTGAAGAAATAAACGTATTTTCCAATAGGGCCACACGTTATATGATCACGGCAATGAAGGAGGCTTTGCATATCTCTGATACTGCAGGTACCTCAAAGGGGGGTATTATGTGGGGTGTGAAAAAACTACCTGTAGCTTTTCCAGAATCAGAGGAATTGAATGACGTGTGTGATGAAGCGTGGGTTAACCCCGATAGAAAACTGCTAATTTCAAAGAAGTTATTGGCATTATACCCTTTCCCACCAGAGGTTAGGGCGCGCTGGGAAACACCCCCTAGGGTGGATAAGGCGCTCACACGCTTATCAAAACAAGTGGCGTTACCGTCTCCTGATACGGCCGCCCTCAAGGATCCAGCTGATAGGAGGCTGGAAACTACCCTGAAGAGTATATACACACATACTGGTGTTATACTGCGACCAGCAATAGCCTCAGCCTGGATGTGCAGTGCTGGGGTGGTGTGGTCGGATTCCCTGACTGAAAATATTGATACCCTGGATAGGGACAGTATTTTATTGACTATAGAGCAATTAAAGGATGCTTTTCTTTATATGCGAGATGCTCAGAGGGATATTTGCACTCTGGCATCGAGAGTAAGTGCGATGTCCATATCTGCCAGAAGAAGTTTATGGACGCGACAGTGGTCAGGTGATGCGGATTCCAAACGGCATATGGAAGTATTGCCGTATAAAGGAGAGGAATTATTTGGGGTCGGTCTATCGGATCTGGTGGCCACGGCAACAGCCGGAAAATCCACTTTTTTACCTCAGGTCACCCTCCAACAGAAAAAGACACCGTCTTTTCAGCCGCAGTCCTTTCGTTCCTATAAGAACAAGCGGGCAAAAGGACAGTCATATTTGCCCAGAGGCAAAGGAAGGGGTAAGAGGTTGCAGCAAGCAACTACTTCCCACGAACAGAAGCCCTCCCCGGCTTCTACAAAGCCCTCAGCATGACGCTGGGGCTGTGCAAGCGGACTCAGGGGCGGTGGGGGGTCGACTAAAGATTTTCAGCACACAGTGGGCGCGCTCACAGGTGGACCCTTGGATCCTGCAGGTAGTATCTCAGGGTTACAAGTTGGAATTCGAAAAGTCTCCCCCTCGCCGGTTCCTAAAGTCTGCTTTACCAACGTCTCCCTCAGAAAGGGCGACGGTATTGGAAGCCATTCACAAGCTGTATTCTCAGCAGGTGATAGTCAAGGTACCCCTCCTACAACAGGGAAAGGGGTATTATTCCACACTATTTGTGGTACCGAAGCCGGACGGTTCGGTAAGACCTATTCTAAATCTGAAATCCTTGAACCTGTACATACAGAAATTCAAGTTCAAGATGGAGTCACTCAGAGCAGTGATAGCGAATCTGGAAGAAGGGGACTTCATGGTGTCCCTGGACATAAAAGATGCTTATCTGCATGTCCCAATTTACCCTTCACACCAAGGGTATCTCAGGTTCGTGATACAAAACTGTCATTATCAGTTTCAAACGCTGCCGTTTGGTTTGTCCACGGCACCTCGGGTCTTTACCAAGGTAATGGCCGAAATGATGGTTCTTCTACGAAGAAAAGGCGTATTAATTATCCCTTACTTGGACGATCTCCTGATAAGGGCAAGGTCCAGAGAACAGCTGGAAGTCGGAGTAGCACTAACCCAAGTAGTGCTTCAACAACACGGGTGGATTCTGAATCTTCCAAAATCTCAACTGACCCCGACGACACGTCTGCTGTTCCTGGGAATGATTCTGGACACTGTTCAGAAAAAGGTGTTTCTCCCGGAGGAGAAAGCAAGGGAGTTATCCGAACTTGTCAGGAACCTCCTAAAACCAGGAAATGTGTCAGTACATCAATGCACAAGAGTCCTGGGAAAGATGGTGGCTTCTTACGAAGCAATTCCATTCGGCAGATTCCACGCACGAATATTTCAGTGGGATCTGCTGGACAAATGGTCCGGATCGCATCTGCACATGCATCAGCGGATAACACTGTCACCAAGAACAAGGGTGTCTCTTCTGTGGTGGTTGCAGAGTGCCCATCTGTTAGAGGGCCGCAGATTCGGCATACAGGACTGGGTCCTGGTGACTACGGATGCCAGCCTACGAGGCTGGGGAGCAGTCACACAGGGAAGAAACTTCCAGGGCGTGTGGTCAAACCTGGAGACGTCTCTTCACATAAATATACTGGAGCTAAGAGCGATTTACAATGCTCTAAGCCTGGCAAAACCGCTGCTTCAGGGTCAGCCGGTGTTGATCCAGTCGGACAACATCACGGCAGTCGCCCACGTAAACAGACAGGGCGGCACGAGAAGCAGAAGAGCAATGACAGAAGCTGCAAGGATTCTTCGCTGGGCGGAAAATCATGTCATAGCACTGTCAGCAGTGTTCATTCCGGGAGTGGACAACTGGGAAGCAGACTTCCTCAGCAGACACGACCTCCACCCGGGAGAGTGGGGACTTCATCCAGAAGTCTTCCACATGATTGTGAACCGTTGGGAAAAACCAAAGGTGGACATGATGGCGTTCCGCCTCAACAAGAAACTGGACAGATATTGCGCCAGGTCAAGAGACCCTCAGGCAATAGCTGTGGACGCTCTGGTAACACCGTGGGTGTACCAGTCCGTGTATGTGTTTCCTCCTCTGCCTCTCATACCAAAGGTACTGAGAATTATACGGCTACGGGGAGTAAGAACAATACTCGTGGCTCCGGATTGGCCGAGAAGGACTTGGTACCCGGAACTTCAAGAGATGCTCATGGAAGAGCCGTGGCCTCTACCGTTAAGAAGGGATCTGCTTCAGCAGGGACCTTGTATGTTCCAAGACTTACCGCGACTGCGTTTGACGGCATGGCGGTTGAACGCCGGATTCTAAAAGAAAAGGGCATTCCAGAGGAAGTTATTCCTACCTTGATTAAAGCCAGGAAGGAAGTGACCGCACAACATTATCACCGCATTTGGAGAAAATATGTTGCGTGGTGTGAGGCCAAGAAGGCCCCAACGGAGGAATTTCAATTGGGTCGATTCCTACATTTCCTGCAGGCAGGATTGTCTATGGGCCTCAAATTGGGGTCTATTAAGGTTCAAATTTCGGCCTTATCGATTTTCTTCCAGAAAGAATTGGCTTCAGTGCCTGAAGTACAAACCTTTGTCAAAGGTGTACTACATATACAGCCCCCGATTGTGCCTCCAGTGGCACCGTGGGATCTCAACGTAGTTTTGGATTTTCTCAAATCCCATTGGTTTGAGCCGCTCAAATCGGTAGATTTGAAGTATCTTACATGGAAAGTAACCATGCTACTGGCCCTGGCTTCAGCCAGGAGAGTATCAGAGTTGGCGGCTTTATCGTACAAAAGCCCATATCTGATTTTCCATTCGGACAGGGCAGAACTGCGGACGCGTCCTCAGTTTCTGCCTAAGGTGGTTTCGGCTTTTCACTTGAACCAGCCTATTGTGGTGCCTGCGGCTACTAGCGACTTGGAGGACTCCAAGTTGCTGGACGTTGTCAGAGCATTGAAAATATATATTTCAAGGACGGCTGGAGTCAGAAAATCTGACTCGCTGTTTATCCTGTATGCACCCAACAAGATGGGTGCTCCTGCGTCTAAGCAGACGATTGCTCGTTGGATCTGTAGCACAATCCAACTTGCACATTCTGTGGCAGGCCTGCCACAGCCTAAATCTGTAAATGCCCACTCCACAAGGAAGGTGGGCTCATCTTGGGCGGCTGCCCGAGGGGTCTCGGCATTACAACTTTGCCGAGCAGCTACGTGGTCAGGGGAGAACACGTTTGTAAAATTTTACAAATTTGATACTCTGGCTAAGGAGGACCTGGAGTTCTCTCATTCGGTGCTGCAGAGTCATCCGCACTCTCCCGCCCGTTTGGGAGCTTTGGTATAATCCCCATGGTCCTGACGGAGTCCCCAGCATCCACTAGGACGTTAGAGAAAATAAGAATTTACTTACCGATAATTCTATTTCTCATAGTCCGTAGTGGATGCTGGGCGCCCATCCCAAGTGCGGATTGTCTGCAATACTTGTACATAGTTATTGTTACAAAAATCGGGTTATTATTGTTGTGAGCCATCTTTTCAGAGGCTTCTTCGTTGTTATCATACTGTTAACTGGGTTCAAATCACAAGTTGTACGGTGTGATTGGTGTGGCTGGTATGAGTCTTACCCGGGATTCAAGATCCTTCCTTATTGTGTACGCTCGTCCGGGCACAGTACCTAACTGAGGCTTGGAGGAGGGTCATAGGGGGAGGAGCCAGTACACACCATGTGATCCTAAAAGCTTACTTTTTGTGCCCTGTCTCCTGCGGAGCCGCTATTCCCCATGGTCCTGACGGAGTCCCCAGCATCCACTACGGACTATGAGAAATAGAATTATCGGTAAGTAAATTCTTATTTTAAAACACATATTTCTTAGCATGCCATAAATGGGACTTAAGATCTCAACCTCATGCACTGTAGTCAGACACCTAACACATAGATCTATTTGGTCCAGCAAATGAAGCCTGGAAGTCAGACACCTAACACATGGAGCTATTTTTTTTTTGTACAATCATTTTTTATTGAAAAATTTAAGAAGTTTTGACAAAGGGGTACAACAAGTACCAATATAAGCAGGCAAACAGCGTCAAGTGACAAAGAACAATTGATATTTTATACAGGGTTATATATGTAAAGTCAACAGAACAGGAGGAGACAAAAAGAGATCGAACCAACCAATATGATTAATAAAGGTAGCGTCTCTGTTAATTTAGAGGTTGTCACATCAAAATATCCAAACTTCAAAGTTTCATCCAAAAAGAAAAACAAGACAATATATCCAAATGAAGACATGGAGCTATTTGTTCATGCAAATGAAGCCTGATAATTCTAACTATTTGAAGCTAATTGTAATTACCAGTATAAAACCATGCTAAGCAGAACTATGTAGAGTGACTGCATGTGGCTGTGTGGGTAGTGGTACACATTACATAGCTCTGTTTAGCTACAAAGGTTCAAACTGACATTTATACCTAGCTTTATAGTTAGAATGACCAGGTTTCTTATGCACTAGCAGCGTCTGACTATAGCATGTGAGGTTTAGAACCTGAGTCACAGGTATGGGTTGCTGAGAAATATGTTTTTTTTAAAGAAGGGGGATTTTGCAGGGAGGGACGGGGCAGCCAGCATTGGCCAAAACGGGAGCGTGTCACCCCCATTTTCCGGGAGTGGCAAGGTCAAGAACTGAAAAGCTGTAGCAGTTTCCTTGGCGTCGCTAGCCTCCCTGCGACTGCAAGTCTGAGTAAGGATCATAAAAAGGAATGGGGGGGATGGGATAAGGCTCTGCACCAGCTAAATAGAATTTGTATTGAATTGAAAAAACCCTGGCTAATATCCATCAATAAATATTATGTCGTTCACAGGATAATCGGGGGTGCTACCAGAGACAAGTTGAATTGTATGAAAAGAAGAAGAAAAGAATGTCTCTTTGCTGGCGCACATAAAAATTGTATGTGCACCAGCAAAGAGACATTCTTTTCTTCTTCTTTTCGTACAAGTCTGAGTAAGGTCAGACTTACTCAGACTGCAGTCGCAGATGAACATTGCGATGTTCATCCCGAACTGCGATAGCATTGCAGTTTTTAGCAATCGCAAATTGTTTCTCCTGCATTTGTATTGCTAAGCATCGTAATGGAAAACTGCTAATAGTAGCTGTGCAACTACGATCCAACCTGAATAAGGCCCACTGCTCAGTACTTCAGGAAGACTACTCCCTAACTGGCACTGCCAATCATAGCCCCTGCCAACTGCCTGCTCAATGCTGCACTTTGTGCCACTGAGCAGCTGGGAGCCATAATTCACTGCGGGATCCTGGAGGCTGGTCTATGCAGTTCTGGAGTCTCCTGGACATAGGTAAGCATGATGGCAGCAAAAATAATTACGTGGACTTACTAGCATGTACAAGAAGGAAATAATAAGTACGATTTCACAGTAAGTACCCAATATCCTGAGGAAAACTGCTGGTCACTGTGTAGGTGAAAAGCTGCACACACTGAGATGGGTGTAGGATCTACCAGTTGATACCGGGTACGATTTTTACATAACCCCAATCGTTATAGGCATTGGCACCTTCCTATAATTTACCACGCCTCCATTGGCTCAAACTATTTATATGGTGAGGAACCTACCAACACAACAATGGGCCCATTTATCAGTAAATATTTGTGGCTTAGTCACACATTTTTGGAGGGTGACCTCAAATATTTAGTATCACCCCATGTATCAAAGGGTGTGTACACACGGTGAGATCCTTGCTATGCCCGATTTTCACTTGCGATTTCCCTTGAACTCCCTGGAGCCCAGCAACACCGATTTTGACTAACTTTTCTTGAGATATGGACTATGTGTGCTTACGATTTTGGCTTATGTGAGATTTTGGCTTATGTGAGATGTCATTGACATGTGAGATGAACTAGATAGTACACCGATCTAGCAAGGATTGACTTGCCTGCACAGTCTATCTTTTCTTGCGATGCCGACCTGGCGGCACTGCGCATCGGGATCGAATCGGGATCGCAAGGTGACTTTCACCTTGCGATCTGCACTAACGTTTCTTGCGATTTTGACTATATTGCGTGGTTAGCGGGACTGCGCACACCCAGGAGCCCTGCTACCACTCTGAGCATACTGCAGGGATGGACTCCATGTGATCAGTGACAAATCCAGATGGAATACTGCGATTCTGGATGCTAATACCGCGCTGTAAGTCACTATTTTTCTGTTTTATTTTGTTTATGTACTCTAATTGGGTAATTGGGCGCTGCAGATGCCTTGTGCGCCACATAAAGGATGATCATAGTAATGTAAATGAGTCTCCAAGGAGAACTGTTTTAGGGGAAAGCAAACAACTTGTAATTAATGAAGGGGCTACCCCAATACGTATAGTAACCATGACTCAGTGATGTTGTTGCCGCCATACATATTCCATGGGCAGCACAGATGGTGTAATGGTTAGCATTACTGCCTCACAGCACTGAGGTCATGGGTTCGATTCCCACCATGGCCCTAAATGTGTGGAGTTTGTATATTCAACCCTGTACTTGCGTGGGTTTCCTCCCACAATCCAAAAATATACTGGTAGGTCAATTGGATCCCAACAAAAATTAACCCTAGCGTGAATGTGTGTGCGTGTACAGTACGAATATAGAGTGTAAGCTCCACTGGGGCAGGGACTGATGTGAATGGCCAAATATTCTCTGTAAAGCGCTGCGGAATATGTGAGCGCTATATAAATAACTGGTAATAATAATAATTATAGGTCCTGCAAATGCATAGCATATCCAGAGTTGTGATTCCCAGAAGCAAATGGTGAGGGTACAGAACACCTGTGTAGAGGGTGAAAATCTATGATGTGCAGCTTCATATTTTACTACTATTAAATGACCTTTCTGAACTTTTAAGCTGCCAATTGTATTTGGGGAAATCACTGTGATTTACTAAATAAAAGCTGCATGGTTTTATTTTTGTTACCAAAAGAAAGGAAACCTAAATATTATAATTTAAAAAGAAAATGTACATAGGTTTCAGGCATCATTGTTTATTTATTATATTAGTTGATACCCAAACACTTTAAATGTTCATGCTTTCAGAATGTGACATGTGATCCATCATATAACGGTTATCAGCGACTCGTGTTCGGTAATGTGGGGGCTTCCCGTTCTTTTCTAGCCATTAAGCATTTTCAACCTGTCAAAATTTTAAATAATAGATTCTTATTTTGCCAAGTTAAATAGCTGGGAAATCCATCCAAGACAGCATTTTCTAATTCATACTTTTCAAAATCACAGATTCCCATAATGGGAGTGGGAGAAGAACTGTGTGCTATGGATATTAAGGGTTTTAACCAGGTCCAGGAGGGAAACATTCTCCAAATGAATAGAAGCAATAGGACACGATGACGGGAAATTTGAGGAAAAATTACTTCACAGAAAGGGTAGTGGATAAGTGGAATAGCTTCCCATCAGAGGTGGTAGAGGCTAAGACAGTAGAGCAATTTAAACATGCATGTGATAGACATAAGGATATCCTTACAAAGAAATGAGGATCAAATAAGGTTTGAGATAAAAAATATGGTAAAAAAAAAAAAAAGGGCAGACTAGATGGGCCAAGTGGTTCTTACCTGCCGTCAAATTCTATGTTTCTATGGGATAATTAAGATTAATTAAACTGACCACTGAAATTGATGTGACATAATCAAATGCATTGGGTTAACCATTATGCCACCATGTACATCAATGTAGCGCAGTGGCTTGCATTACTATCTCACAGCACTGAAGTCAGGAGTTCAAATCCTGGTCATAGGTTATCTGTGTGGAGTTTGTATGTTTCCTCAAGGTACTGGAGAATCCAACATACTGGAATCCAAAATTGGGATTGGCGAGTCTGGGATTGAAACACGCAGTCTTTCCCTAACTGGCAAATCGGATGGAATGGGGAATCAGGCAGGAAGATGTATGGCCCGTGTAAGGTAACCTAAGTGTGTGATGATACATGTGTGTGCGCTTGTATGTTAGGGGACTGAGACTATAAACTCCAATGGGGTAGGGACTGATATGAATGATAAATATTCCTTGTACAGTGCGGTGTAACATTGATGGTGCAATATAAATGAATGATGATAAGAGAGTCACATTTTACCTCTTATAAACTCATGTGAGTCTTCTTCACCTAGTGTTCCCGAAAGGGAGAACTGTGCTTCCTTCGCTCAGGAATTAATAATGTTCAGATTACATCTTGGCATGTGTAGTGACTAGGAAGAGCTTGATGTTTATTAGGATGTATGTGTAATAGCAAGATATTAGTACTTTATGGTAAGTTCAAAAGACAGTGTAATCCGAAATTTGACAAGTCCAGATAAGAGACTGATAGACACGTGTACTGTGCTGTAAACATGCGGGGAGGTAGCGGTCTTGCACTGGGAACATAGTATTATACTGGCGTTATGTTTGTTCATGAGCAAAGCAGCCAATGAGCAGGACATGGTATGAGCACAGTGATTTAATAGGTGGTATAGAGCCTAATTCAAGGTTGATTGCAAAACAACTTTTTCCTCTAATGGGTAAAACCATGTGCACTGCAGGGGGGGGGGGGGGGCAGATATAACATATTCAGAGAGAGTTAGATTTGGGTGGGTTATTTTGTTTCTGTGCAGGGTAAATACTGGCTGCTTTATTTTTACACTGCAATTTAGATTTTAGTTTGAACACACCCCACCCAAACCTAACTTTCCCTGCACATGTTATATCTACCCCCCCCCCCCCCCCCCCTGCAGTGCACATGGTTTTGCCCATTAGAGGAGAATCTTGTTTTGTAATCAACCTTGAATTAGGCCCATAGTCAGGTGGATAACTTCTGTACACAAAGGCCCTGCTCTGCAGCACCGCAGAATTGATAAATGATAAAATATATTGCACATAAGGTGAGACTGAGGAGACTCAGTGGGTAATTCCAAGTTGATCGCAGCAGGAATTTTGTTAGCAGTTGGGCAAAACCATGTCCCTCATTCCGAGTTGTCCGCTCGCTAGCCTCTTTTCGCAGCAGTGCACACGCTAAGCCGCCGCCCTCTGGGAGTGAATCTTAGCTTAGCTGAATTGCGAATGAAGTATTCGCAATATTGCGAAAAGATTTTTCTTTGCAGTTTCTGAGTAGCTCGAGACTTACTCTTCCAGTGCGATCAGTTCAGTGCTTGTCGTTCCTGGTTCGACGTCACAAACACACCCAGCGTTCGCCCAGACACTCCCCCGTTTCTCCAGCCACTCCCGCGTTTTTCCCAGAAACGGCAGTGTTTTTTCACACACTCCCATAAAACGGCCAGTTTCTGCCCAGAAACACCCACTTCCTGTCAATCACATTACGATCACCAGAACGAAGAAAAAACCTTGTAATGCCGTGAGTAAAATACCTAACTTTTGAGTAAAATAACTAAGCGCATGCGCTCTGCGAACATTGCGCATGCGCAGTAAGCGACTAATCGCAATATAGAGAAAATCGGCAACGAGCGAACAACTCGGAATGACCCCCCATGTGCACTGCAGGGGAGGCAGATATAAAGTGCAGAAAGAGTTAGATTTGGGTGGGTTATTTTATTTCTGTGCAGGGTAAATACAGGCTGCTTTATTTTAACACTGCAAATTAGATTGCAGATTGAACACACCACACCCAAATCTATCTCTTTCTGCACATGTTATATCTGCCTCCCCTGTAGTGCACATGGTTTTGCCCAACTGCTAACAGAATTCCTGCTGCGATCAACTTGGCATTACCCCCTCAGAAAAAAGATACAGAAGTGGGACAGGAGGTTGAAAGGGTTCTGTTTGTAAGAGCTTACAATCTAATGCAGGGGTAGTCAACATCTAGAACACCATCTGTTGTGGAAATACACATCTCAAGCTTGCCCTGACACACTTGTAGCATGTCCTAACAGCAAAACTGTGGCACGACACGCTGGGATGTGTAGTTCCACAGCAACTGGTTTGCAACACACAGCCTACTGTCTAGACTCTAAAGGATAGTGGGGGTCATTCCGAGTTGATAGCTAGCTGCATTAGTTCGCTGTGCAGCGATGAGGCAAAAAAAGGCACTTCTGCACATGCGTATGTGGCGCAATGCGCACGTGCGACGTACTATTACAACGAACGATGCAGTTTCCCACAGGGTCTAGCGAAGCTTTTCAGTCGCACTGCTGACCGCAGAGTTTCTGGGTGTCAACTGACTGTTTTCCAGGAGTGTTCGGAAAAACGCAGGCGTGGCAGGAAAAACGCAAGCGTGGCTGGGCGAACGCAGGGAGTGTTTGTGACGTCAAAACAAGAACTGAACAGTCTGAAGTCATCGCAAGCGCTGAGTAGGTATTGAGCTACTCTAAAACTGCACAAAAAAACGTTGCCGCCGCTCTGCGATCCTTTCGTTCACACTTCTGCTAAGCTAAAATACACTCCTAGTGGGAGGCGGCATAGTGTTTGCACGGCTGCTAAAAACTGCTAGCGAGCGATCAACTCGGAATGACCACCCGTATTATTTAGAAATGTAGTAGATACGCAGGATTTTTAAGGGATACCTCACTTCATGGAAGGGCCCACAACGCCATTGCTTTGTAAATGTAGCCTATGGCTTTTGTCCTAGGTCTGAGCCAGGAGTGATCGGATGTCATCCCGTATTTTTATTGTAACAAAGTATTTTGCTAATTTCATTTGCACTTGGGTGAAGAGAGACATTTCTAGCTGCACTTCAACAACTATAAATAGAAAGGCATAAAACTGAAACACACACGTGTCCCATGAAAGGCTGGACTCCAACGTAACCATTACACTACTGCAAAGAGCATCTGAGCAGCATTCTCCACCTTCCAGCAAAGCTACAGATGCTTCTAAGTCTCGATCCTAAAGCCTGGAAGAAATGAGCGCTACATCTTTAAGCACTGTACAGTAAGCAAACATAGGGGTCTATTCAGACCTGAATGCACTGAGGATGCATCGCGGGGCGACGACACACACATGTGGGTAGATGGACGCAGATCGTGCTGAGGGAAGCAAGATCTGCATCCATCTATGAATAACACCCATATACAGATGATCTTCTACAATTTGGTTTGTTTAACCCTAACTAGGCCACATTGTAGAGTGCAGGGCTAAATGGCCATCAATCTTCCATACATAAGATAGAGAGCCTGCTTCAGAGTCGCACTGTACGCCGATATTCACACAAACAACCAATGAGTTGTACTGCACGCATCGTAAATCAAATGTAGATGCGTGGTACTAATGGGTGTTTCAGGACGCTGACTGGGAGGTAATGGAGGTCAGCTGAAAAGGTTGCATCTTATGGCAGTGTTGCAGACTTTTCTCCTGTACTAGATATAGGGGGTAATTCCAAGTTGATCGCAGCAGGAAATTTTTTAGCAGTTGGGCAAAACCATGTGCAGTGCAGGGGGGGCAGATATAACATGTGCAGAGAGAGAGAGATTTGGGTGTGGTGAGTTCAATCTGCAATCTAAATTGCAGTGTAAAAATAAACCAGCCAGTATTTACCCTGCACAGAAACAAAATAACCCACCCAAATCTAACTCTCTCTGCACATGTTATATCTGCCTCCCCTGCAGTGCACATGGCTTTGCCCAACTGCTAAAAAATTTCCTGCTGCGATCAACTTGGAATTACCCCCATAGTTGGAATTTTTTGTTGCACTGTTCACTTACCAATGACCTACAGTATATAGTGGTATCGCCACCTTTCTGCTGCTGCAGATGTGTCCTCCTACATCTATTGTCAATACGCCATGCACTGCGAGATGCCTGGCGTGAGTGAGCTGCCAGTTCACAGGCAGCTCTTCTAACGTTGGGCACCTTTATTTACTGAAAATGTGTCTCATCGATTCTTCGTTATGCTATATGAATAAGTTGCGCAAGCCGGCTCTGCAGATTAAAAGGATATGCGGCATGCCCATGTGACTGCGGCTGTATCTACATATGAAATGCTGCGTTACAGTGTCAGTGGCTGTTTTCCAGGAAAACACTGTAACGTAGCATTTCATATGCAGATACAGCCAAAGTTGTATACTGATTATAGGCATGCCGCATATCATTTTAATCAGAAGAGTCGGCTTGTGTGTCTTATTTGTATACATAATAGATGTACTGTATTTTCAATGAGAAAAACGCAAAATAACACGCCCGGTGTTAGTAAACACGCTCATGACTAGGTGCGAGTAGAAGGTCTGTTTAACGTGACTGCAGTATGGATGTAGGAGGACACATCTCTAATTCCTCTTTCTGTGCCACCAAAAATACCACTGAATATTTGCTATTGTGGACTACCTAGATGAGTTCCTTCTCGGTGGGAGGGGAACATACAGAGTTGAATGCAAGCTGTCCATAATTGCTCACTGTCACATGCTGGACTTCAGGCCCTGCTTAGCGGATCTGGCATTGTAGGAGGTCATCGTAGGGGTGTCCATCTAGGAAGGTGCTTCCTCTGGTTGGATCAGCTCTTGGGTTCTCTCCTTCTTCATTCCAGACCCGCAGCTCTGTGCATCGAGGCCGCCATCATGCCTGTGATATCAGAGCAGACACAATACCCACTTTCTTTATGTACTCTGACCACATGACCGACTCTGGCCAAGCTTCCTGGCTTTGGGCAGCCTATTTAAACCCCTAGATGTTGCCAATCATTGCCAGAACTTCCTAAGCTTCTGGTGTTCCTGTATTGAGTTTCTTTATTTCTGGTGTTCCTGTATCTCCAGTTTGTTCAGCGTCTCCAACTCCAGTATTCGCCACAAAGCTTCAAGCTTCACACCTTGCTGTTTCTGCCTGTTCTTCTGCAGTAACCCTTAGCCATTAGGTATCCTTGTTGTGTTGCAGTTCCATCTTCGGAGCTCCTGATGTCTTCATCTCAGCTTGATGGGGACATGTACTAAGCAGTGATAAAAGTGTAGAAGTGAGCCAGTGGAGAAGTTGCCCATGGCAACCAATCAGCATTGACATAACATTTATAATTTGCATACGACAAACATATACAGACCAGCTGATTGGTTGCCACGGGCAACTTCTCCACTGGCTCACTTCTTCACTTTTATCACTGCTTAGTACATGTTGCCTTAGTCTGCTGTACCTCGGTGTCTCACATCTAACTTGTCCCAATCTGCCTCAGAATGTGTTCCATCGATCTTGCTCCTTATCATATATATATCATTATTTTTTATTGCAAGACAAATTTTTTTAATATACAAACCAATGTCTAGCACTGGGAAGGCTTGAAGTGGGTTTAATGACTAATGTTAATCAGTAAAAAGGAGAGTTATGGTAAACTTATCATTGTTAATTCTCTTTCTGTGAGGTACATTGGTTTCACAGGGAAACATCGGGGATGTAGAGTGGATCTTGATCCAGAGGCACCAACAGGCTAAGGCTTTAGGCTGTCCCAGGATGCATTGGGGCCTCCTCTATAACCCTGCCTCCAGGCACTATGAGCTCAGTTTCGTTAACCAGTCCAATGCAAGAGCAGGTAAGAGAGAAGGTACTGTAGATGTTAGTCACATAGAACCACATTCTCACGACAGGAGAAGGGACCAGCGGCTTATGCCATACAAACCCATAGAAGCTAGGTGCTTCAGGGTGGGCGCCCTGTGGAACCAATGTACCTCGCAGAAAGAGAGTTAACAATGCTAAGTCTACCATAACTCTCCTTTTCTGCAGCATGTTACATTGGTTTCCACAGGGAAACATCGGGGATGTCCTAAAGAAGTTCCTCAAGGGAGGGTCACGCCTTAGCGAGTATGAGAACCCTGTATCCAAAGGAAGCATCCTAGGAGGCGGAAGTATCAAAGGCATAGAACCTAACAAACGTGTTCACAGAGGACCAGGTGGCCGCCTTGCACAATTGTTCTGCGGACACGCCACGGCGGGCCGCCCAAGAAGGTCCAACAGACCAAGTAGAATGGGCTTTAATAGCAGCAGGAGCTGGGAGTCCATAAGCTTGTGCAATCACCATTCTAATCCATCTGGTCAAGGTTTGCTTATTCGCAGGCCAGCCACGTTTGCGAAAACCAAACAAGACAAAAAGGGAAAAAGAAAAAAAGGTACAATCTCACTTTGCGCTCCAATGTCCCAGAAATCCAAACATGTCCTCGTGGACAGATGAGAAGATATTCAGATCAACATGAAATATAAAACAAAAAACACAACATAGTGTAATACTGTAAATATGATGAGATCTCTCCCAACTGTGTAAACGAAAGATAGTGGTGTTGGTATAGTCCCGATAGATATCCAAGAATCCACCTTCTTCTAAAGGCACCCGAAATGGTGTTCAAGGTATGTAGTAGTGAATCCTTCCATGAATGCTTACTTGTATAAGGCGATTTTGAAACATAGAAAGGTTTCTTTTAGGATCTCTGATCGCTCCTCATTTCGTGTAGGTATAAGATGATATCCCTCACACCGAATTAAGAGCCAGAAATAAACTCCAGTTAGGACAAAGACACTCTTTTATGTTTACAGTATATATGAACGGGTGAACAAATAGCCGTACCATATAGGGAAAGCAATGTTGGAAATCAGCTGACAACAATAGACCCGGGTATCACATTGTTATATATTCCCCTCTATGGATAAGCTGAATTGTCACCCGCAAAACACACTGTGTCGACGCATTTTGACTCTATGCAGCGTCTTTTTCAAGATTCACAGTGTGAAATCACCCTGGTGTGCAGCGTGCCTTGTCTGGTCAACTGAAAAAAATAAAAGAGTGTCCCTGACCTTGAACACCATTTCGGGTGCCTTTAGAAGAAGGTGGATTCTTGGATATCTATCGGGACTATACCAATACCACTATCTTTCGTTTACACAGTTGGAAAAGATCTCTTCATATTTACAGTATTACACTATGGCCCTCATTCCGAGTTGTTCGCTCGGTATTTTTCATCGCATCGCAATGAAAATCCGCTTAGTACGCATGCGCAATGTTCGCACTGCGACTGCGCCAAGTAACTTTGCTATGTAGAAAGTAATTTTACTCACGGCTTTTTCATCGCTCCGGCGAACGTAATGTGATTGACAGGAAATGGGTGTTACTGGGCGGAAACACGGCGTTTCAGGGGCGTGTGGCTGAAAACGCTACCGTTTCCGGAAAAAACGCAGGAGTGGTCGGAGAAACGGTGGGAGTGCCTGGGCGAACGCTGGGTGTGTTTGTGACGTCAACCAGGAACGACAAGCACTGAACTGATCGCACAGGCAGAGTAAGTCTGGAGCTACTCTGAAACTGCTAAGTAGTTAGTAATCGCAATATTGCGAATACATCGGTCGCAATTTTAAGAAGCTAAGATTCACTCCCAGTAGGCGGCGGCTTAGCGTGTGTAACTCTGCTAAATTCGCCTTGCGACCGATCAACTCGGAATGAGGGCCTATGTTGTGTTTTTTGTTTTATATTTCATGTTGATCTGAATATCTTCTCATCTGTCCACGAGGACATGTTTGGATTTCTGGGACATTGGAGCGCAAAGTGAGATTGTACCTTTTTTTCTTTTTCCAATTCACTATAGGTTGGTGACCTTTTTAGTACTTTCTGTTGCAGCTCCGTATTGCAGCGCCATAAGAGAAATATTTTTTGTCAAAGACAAAAAGGGAATCTGACCTCTCCACATATACACGGAGAGCCATTACCACATCCAAAGACTGCTCTTTGGAGGACAAATCAGAAGAGATAAAGGGGGTAAAATTCAGAGTTGATCAGAGCAGCAAATTTGTTAGCAGTTGGGCAAAACCATGTGCACTGCAGGGGGGGGGGGGAGATATAACATGTGCAGAGAGAGTTACATTTGGGTGGGGTGTGTTCAAACTGAAATCGAAATTGCAGTGTAAAGATAATGCAGCCAGTATTTACTCTGCACAGAAACAAAATAACCCACCCAAATCTAACTCTCTCTGCAAATGTTATATCTGCCACACCTGCAGTGCACATGGGGGGTAATTCCAAGTTGATCGCAGCAGGAAATTTTTTAGCAGTTGGGCAAAACCATGTGCACTGCAGGGGAGGCAGATATAACATGTGCAGAAAGAGTTAGATTTGGGTGGGTTATTTTATTTCTGTGCAGGGTAAATACTGGCTGCATTATTTTTACACTGCAAATTAGATTGCAGATTGAACACACCACACCCAAATTTGACTCTCTCTGCACATGTTAAATCTGCCTCCCCTGCAGTGCACATGGTTTTGCCCAACTGCTAAAAAAAATTCCTGCTGCGATTAACTTGGAATTACCCCCTTGGTGTTGCCCAACTACTAACAAATTTGATGCTGCGGTCAACTCTGAATTACCCCCCAAAGGCCGGAACCACAATCTCTTGGTTAAGGCAGAGCCGGATTAAGGGGGGGGCTCTGGGGATAAGTACCCCTGGGCCCCATGCTGTAAGAGGGCCCCCCGCCACCCACCGCAGATCGGATCTCTATTTCCGATCCGATCTGCAACGTGCGCACCCTGCTCACCCCACTGACGTCTGACAGCCATCAAGCAGCCGCCAGTGCTGCAGACCTTTAGTGGGCAGCCGAGCCGAATGACGGCACGGCTGTCCAATGATATGTGAATCTGCAGCCTGCGGCTCCGTGACTGGTTGGAGCGCAGGCTGCAGGGGAGAAAGGAGGCGGGATCCCGGGCATGCAGAGCCTCGGCGCGAGTGGACTGGTACTTGTTGTAATAACTGGCGGAGGAGAGAGGAACGTGCTCTCCTCCTGTTCTGTGTGTGTCTGCCACTCATCACAGCCTGTCTCCCATCAGTGCAAAGTAAGACAGGCTGCATTACCTTTTTTGTTATTATAATTGAAGTTAATATTATGGGTATATATATATATATATATATATATATATATGTTTGTATATATGTATATGTGTTTGTGTAAATATATGTTTGTTTGTGTGTGTAATATATATATATATATATATATATATAGTGTGTGCGTGTATTTATACACAGATATATTATATATATATATATATATATATTTATATTATAAACTACCCGATCCTCCCCTAGTTGAAATTGTAGTGTGCCATTTTATATATATATATATATATATATATATATATATATATATATATAAAGAGAAAAAAAGGTTTCTCATGGGAGCTGGACCACCTCAGATATCACTTTAAGATGCATTTATTCTTAAAATTTAACAGTAAATACTGTAACAATATATAAAAACGTCAATAAAACATGCAAATGTCTTTGTACCATAAATGAACAATACAGACTAATAATCTGACGAAATATGTGTTGGTGATATCAATTCTTCCACCAAAGCGTTCAGAAGTGTGTTCAAATTCACAATTGCGCGAATACCCAACGCGTTTCGTCCATACAGGACTTCATCAGGGGTCGTGATCGATATGGTCAAAGTTTGTAAGTTTCAAAATCCCAACCAGCTATTAGCCGTGGGTATGGAAGATATTATAGTATTCGTATTTATCATATATAGTTCATCAATGTACAAAACAGTGAAATTGCTGTGACAATGACCTTTTAGGTGTAATAAGAAAATTCCTATTTTGAATAAGAAAGATCTAAATTCGGTCATTGTCACAGCAATTTCACTGTTTTGTACATTGATGAACTATATATGATAAATACGAATACTATAATATCTTCCATACCCACGGCTAATAGCTGGTTGGGATTTTGAAACTTACAAACTTTGACCATATCGATCACGACCCCTGATGAAGTCCTGTATGGACGAAACGCGTTGGGTATTCGCGCAATTGTGAATTTGAACACACTTCTGAACGCTTTGGTGGAAGAATTGATATCACCAACACATATTTCGTCAGATTATTAGTCTGTATTGTTCATTTATGGTACAAAGACATTTGCATGTTTTATTGACGTTTTTATATATTGTTACAGTATTTACTGTTAAATTTTAAGAATAAATGCATCTTAAAGTGATATCTGAGGTGGTCCAGCTCCCATGAGAAACCTTTTTTTCTCTTTATTTCTAATTTAATGCCTTGACTGACAGGAGGCATTTCTCAGTGGTACGAGCTATACTGTATATCAGCGCAGTAAAAAGGGTTCTTTAATTTTTTTTTTTGGTCTGATATATATATATATATATATATATATATATATATAAAATCACCAGTATGTTACGTATAAGAATGAGGCGACACTCCAGGGTAAGTCAAGAATCCTGTGTATTAATAATTCAGCATAATTCCAAACATGTCAACGTTTCAAGGTCTGCAGATCTTTTCGTCAGGGCGTACAACAAAGTCACTTTGCTGTACGTCCTGACGAAAAGGTCTGCGGACCTAGAAACGTTGACATGTTTGGAATTATGCTGAATTATTAATACACAGGATTCTTGACTTACACTGGAGTGTCTCCTCATTCTTATACGTAACATACTGGTGATTATTAATTTCTTTGGGAAGGCACCCTACATTTTGCAGTTTTGTCCTGAGTGCCAAGCTATTCTGCTGTGTGTGTGTGTGTGTATATATATATATATATATAAATTTAATTTTAGACCTTAGGGCCCCCTTGTTTTAAGTACCCCGGGCCCCCCGAAGCCTTAATCCGGCTCTGGGTTAAGGTGAAAAGATGACACCACCTTAGGTACATAACCTGGGCGAGTTCTAAGAACTGCCCAGTCACGATGAAATATCAGAAAGGGTGGACGACAGGACAAGGCGCCTAAGTCCGACACCCTTCTAGCAGAGGCAATAGCCAGTAAAAACGAGAACTTGGCCGTGAGCCATTTAAGGTCCACTGACTCAAGAGGTTCAAATGGAGACTCTTGCAGGGCATTCAGGACAACAGACAGATCCCATGGAGCCACAGGAGGGACATAGGGAGGCTGAATCCGTAAGACATCCTGAGTGAATGTATGAACGTCAGGTATAGACGCAATTTTTCTCTGAAACCAAACCGACAAGGCAGATATATGAACCTTGAGGAAGGCCAGACAAAGTCCTAAGACCAGGCCGCGTTGCAGAAAAGCCAGAATTCTGGAAGTTCTGAATCTGTATGCATCATAAATCTTATCAGCACACCAGGTGAAGTAAGAATTCAAGACCCTGTAATAAATCCGGGCAGATGCCAGTTTGCGGGCTTTCAACATAGTTTGGATGACCGCCTCAGAGAAACCCTTGGCCCTCTGGAGTGATGCTTGAAGAGCCACGCCATCAAAGCCAGTCTGGCTAGGTACGGATAAAGAGAAGGGCCCTGTACAAGGAGGTCTGGGCGCTGAGGAAGTAGAAGGGGACGCACTGTCGACAGACTCTGCAGGTCTGAGACCCAATGCCATCTGGGCCACGCTGGAGCGACTAGAAGTAGAAATCCTCCTTCTTGTTTGAACTTCCGCAGGACCCTGGGCAGGAGTAACACTGGAGGGAACACGAAGGGTAGCCGAAAGTTTCATGGAATTGCTAGTGTGTCCACGAACGCTGCTTGAGGATCCCTGGTCCTTGATCCAAAGACCGGAACTTTGTGATTGTGTCGAGATGCCATCAGGTCTACATCTGGTAGACCTCACTTGTCCACTAGGAGTTGAAAGACTTCTGGATGAAGACTCCACTCTTCGGCGTGCACGTCCTGGCGACTAAGGAAGTCCGCTTCCTAGTGTAGGATGCCTGGAATGAATACTGCAGACAGTGCTGGCAGATGGCATTCCGCCCAATGAAGAATTTTTGACACTTCCATGATAGCCATGTAGCTTTGAGTGCTGCCTTGATGTTTTATGCATGCCACCGTGGTGGCAGTGTCTGACCATACTTGAACCAGCCTGTCCTGTACCAGAGGCAGGATGAGAGTCAATGCATTGAACACCGCCCGCAACTCCAGAATGTTTATTGGGAGGAGCGATTCCTCCTTGGTCCGGTGACCCTGAAAAGAGTGTTGCTCCACACCGCGCCACTTCCCCTCAGACTGGCTTTCGTTGTCAGCAGGACCCAGTTGGGGATCCAGAAGGGACGACCTCTGCCTCAGTTGCTGGTTCTGTAGCCAACAGGTCAGTGACAGACGAACCTCTGGAGTGAAAGTGATCACGTGAGATCTGATCCGATGAGGTAGGTCATCCCACTTGGAAAGGATTAACCTCTGCAGAGGGTGGAAATGAAATTGAGCGTACTCTACCATGCAGACACCATCAGACCAAGTACTTGCATCGTCGAGTATATCGACACTCTGGGGCAACAAAGGAAGCATCTTATTCTGTCCTGAAGTTTCAGGACTTTTCTGGAGACAGAAACAGCCGCTGACTGTGTTTGTCCAGTAGTGCCTCCAGGTGCACCATGCTCTGAGCTGGGACCAGCCCACTCAGGGGCTTGTAGGAAGTTTACGGTCAATTGTAGATGACTGAAGAGGACATCGAGGGAGTTTGGCAGAATCAGCAAGTCATCCAGATACAGCATGATTCTGACTCCCTGTCGACAGAGATGGGCTGTCATGACGGCCATGACTTTGGAGAAGATCTGAGGAGCCGTAGCCAGTCCAAATGGCAGAGCCTGGAACTGATAGGGTCGGGACATCAATTTGCAATGGGGAATCCTCGTCAGAAACACCTGATTCAGTGTCTGAGAGGACAGTATGCTCCCCCTCCTCTTCAGATGAAACATCTGAGAGATTCGTGGATTGTGAGGAGGAAGCAGGCTGCTTAGATGACACAGAGACATGGGAGTGACCTGGAGTCAATTGGTTAGACAAACTTTGGCGGATTAAGCATAGGGACAATTTGTGGCTGCAATGGCACAGGTGGTCCCCTGGGCCGGTTCTAGACCTTGTGGCTCCCAGGGCAAAAGTTTATTTTGGCGCCCCCCTCCCTCCTTCACAGGTGAAATAGAGTTAGTGCGCGCCGCAGGCACGCGCCAAAAATAGGGTGTGGCTTCATAGTGAAGGGGCGTGGTCAGTTTTGCTCCCTATAGTTTTGCCCCGAGTAGCTGTTATGCCCCCAGTACTGCACCCTCAGTAGTTGTGTCCCCAGTAGCTGCTATGCCCAGTAGCTGTGCCCCTTGCAGCTGTGCGCCCAGTACTGCGCCCTCAGTAGTTGTGCCCCCATTAGTTGTGCCCCCAGTAGCTGTTGTGCCCCCTGCAACTGTGCCCCTAGTAGTTTTGCTCCCAGTACTGCGCCCTCATTAGTTGTGCCTGCATTAGTTGTTGTGCTCCCTGCAGCTGTGCCCTCAGTACTGCGCCCTCATTAGTTTTGTCCCCAGTAGCTGTTGTGCCCCCATTAGTTTTGCCCCCATTACTCTGCCCACCAGTAGCTGTGCCCCTAGTAAAAAAAAAAATCAAGAATACTCACCAGCCCTGTTCCCGTTTCCCGACCACTGCTGCCGCCCATCTTCCGCTGCCGGCGCCGCTTCTCGGATCCATAGGAGCGCATAGACACTAGAGGTCAATTATGACCCCTAGCGTCTATGACTGTCCTAAACTGCCATGCGGTGCGCGATGACGTCAGGCGCACTGCACGGCAGGCTCCCCTAGCAAAGAAAGGTCCTCTCCGCGAAGGGTAACTAGACGCTACCTCACTGCATGTCTAGTTTCCCTTCGTGGAGAGGACCTTTCCAATTCCCCGTCTGGACACAGTACCGCCTCCGCCATCTGGACACAGTAGCCCTTGGGAAAGCGGCACCCCGGGCAAAAGTCCTGCTTGCCCGTGGCAAGAACCGCTACTGGTGGTCCCATAGGGGGGGGCGTACGGCGTTCCAGCAGAATGACCAGTAGGTTTGTGAATGCAGCCCAGGGTGGCTCCTGATTGGTCACAAGAGCTGCGTAACTGACTGGGAGATGAAAGACACATTAGTACACAGACCATCATACCAAAACTCCTCCCTATGGTAAATCTTTGGCGCATGCTCTGCATGATGCAGGAGCGTCCACAGACTTACTACTCTTCTTGTTAGACATTGTACACAAATGCAACAATGGAACGGCTTAGTACGATAAAGCCAGACAGAGTACAATACCTGTGAATAAATCTGTTAGTATGTGACTGAATACACAGTACACAACACCTGCGAATAAATCTGGTATTATGTGACTGAGTACACAGTAGAATATACGTAATAGGTAAATACTGTGACGCACTATATATATGACCCAGACGCACCTAGGGGGTCATTCCGAGATGATCGTAGCTGTGCTAAATTTAGCACAGCTACGATCATTCACGCAGACATGGGGGGAGGGACACCCAGCACAGGGCTATCCCGCCCCGCATGTCAGTACCCCCCCCCCCCCCTGCAGACGTGCAAAGGCATCGCACAGCGGCGATGCCATTGCACTTCAAGAGTAGCTCCCGACCAGCGCAGCTTTAGTGTGCTCGCCGGGAGCTACGCATCGCTCCCCGGCCCGCAGCGGCTGCGTGTGATGTCACGCAGCCGCTGCGCCCGCCCCCTGTTCGGTACGGCCACGCCTGAGTTGGCCAGACCGCGCCCAAGAAACGGTGGCCAAACGTCCCCCCCGCCTTTGCCGTCTGGCATGCGCTGGCGATCGGGTCAGAATGACCCCCCTAGTCCCTTAGGGTACACAATATAGTAATAGATAAATCTGGGAAACACTGAAAGTGAAACCACACAGCAGATACAGACACACACAGTCAAAGGCAATGCAGATAATTATTATGACAATAAAACTGCACTGGATTAGTATATGTACAGATATATATATATATATATATAAAAAAACAGAGCACTGTCCTAGACCAGAGCTATAAATCAGAATACTCGTACAATATATCATGTAACAGGTACACTCTTTCTTAACTAACGCTGTCTGTATAAAGACATGTAGAATACTCAAGTGTTTGTAAAGTCACAGCGCTGTATACAGTCAGCTCTTACAAGGGAGACCTTGCCCTGCAGTCCCAGAGACCAGCCGCAGCTATGCTTAGAAGATGGCGCCCAGCATCTCAGTCAGGGAGTGAGGGAGAGTGTGAGGCAGCTCCAGGGTGGGAAAATCTGCAGTAGATGGCGGCCTGGGCCGAGGGAAGGGCTACAGGTCAAGCGCCAACTCGCCTTTGCTGGAGTTCCACCCCGGGTACTGTGAGCCTTATTAAATGGGGTTTTAGTACACCCGACCTGTACTCAATATGCTCCGATGGTCTAGTGGGGTCCCTGCTCGGTGACAGTGGCCACGCCAGCGCCGCTTTCCGTCTCCCTAGGTCGTGGACGGAATGCGATTTAATGGCAGGTCCCGCCTGGGGGACCCTCTTACCTCCTCCCTGTAGCAGCCACGTGAACCAGGAGAGCGTCTACGACCATGTTCCTAAAGCCGGAGTGACTCCGCCGCAAGTACCCGGGAACAGGCCGCGGGAGTATGTGACGCCGCTTGGGAGGTGATGGAGCCGCAGCACTGAATGTCACACTGACATAACTTGAAGTCTTCTTAGAAAGCTATTCAGGGCTGCCTGTGCAGCCCCCCTATTAAGTGACCTGCTGCTGCAGGCACCAACTCGAAACTGGGCTCACAGTGCCTTAAGGTGGGGTTATAGAGGAGGCCCCAATGCATCCTGGAACAGCCTAAAGCTTTAGCCTGTTGGTGCCTCTGGATCAAGATCCACTCTACACCGCCCCCATGTTTCCCTGTAGAAACCAATGTAACCTGCTGAAGAAACACTGTTTATAATCACACTTTGCATTACCCGTGAATTATGCTTTATCACCCACAAGCTTGTAGGGTGATTTTAACTTTCAAACGTGAAAGACTAATTCATCTGATTCCTGGCTGGCAGGCACTGCAATAAACAGACGAGACCTCCCTGACAAGTGGAAAGAATTATAAATCCATGCAAAATCCAAATGTCCTTCCCTGACTTTTCATGCTCTGCCAGAAATATGCAAGTTATGTAAACACGTTCTAGCGCACAATAGCCGTACCAGCAACTCCGGGTACATAGATCTCCACAGGTCGAGCACATGGACACAGAATGACAGTATCTTCTGCACTACATGGAGACAAACACCACAGAGGCCAAGAGTAACACTCATGCCGGACTATACTAGCTGCTGTAGCTGCCTACGGATAAGCTGTATGATGGGCCAACTCGCGGCTTCAGGGAACGTAAGAGCCACCTATGTGTTACACGAAAAAGGCAGGAAATAAATAAATATATATATATATATATATATATATATATATATATAGGGTTGGGGCAAGCGTTACTGGCTATCAGAATCCTGGCGGTCAGCATCCTGATGCCGGGATCCCGGCTGCAGAGTTCCGGCAGGGGCAGGGGGTTGAGCGCAACGACAATAGTTGTCCCTTCTAGCTGGCATGCCGACTATCAGTATTTTAATTGTTCGGGATGCAGGGGGAGGTTACGTGACCATCGGTCACATAACTACATCATATATATATAGCCGTAGTTCCAGTTTCCTGGGGGGCACTCTCCTTTAAACATCATCACACGAATTTTCTTAATCCATAATAGGCTTTATCTATCAATAGAGCCTTTATCAAGACAAGCCTTGCAAACAATTTTATAGTCAAGTGGTCATAACTAAAATGAGTATAACTCAACAAAACAACACTGAGGGTGGATTCTCGGTCACTCCAGCATCTTAACTTCATATAAATAGGGAAGATATCCTGGATAACTATCCATATAGAAACACCTTGGTCAATAAACCTCCCTGGAGGTCACAAATCCACGTCCATTCAGTGTGGCTGCCTGACCACTTGACTATAAAATTGTTTGCAAGGCTTGTCTTGATAAAGGCTCTATTGATAGAGCCGAAACGTCGACTTAATAAAGCCAATTGTGAGACCGAATAAAGCCTATTATGGATTAAGAAAATTCGTGTGATGATGTTTAAAGGAGAGTGCCCCCCAGGAAACTGGAACTACGGCTACATATGTTGATCTACAGGGATTCTGTGGATTCTACTGGGTGCACCCCATAGTTGATGATATACGGACGTGAGTGCAGGACTTCCATGGATATATATATATATATATATATATATATATATATATATATATATATATATGAAAAGAAAAACTGCGGCACTCAGGGACTGGTGAAAAAGCAAATGTATTCAGCAATACATATATAACATCAACGTTTCGGGGATTTTAACCCCTTCTTCAAGATGTACCTATGTATATATATATATATATATATATATAAAAAAACAAAATTCCCAAGTGCGCTATATAGGAACGTCTTTACGGTAATTCTTCCAATGTTGTTTCCATAGGTGTAAGTTGGATATTGGAGAAAGTTTGTGACCGGGAACCTGTAACAGACACCCCTCACCAAATGGTCACCCAAACAAGAGGCCCAAGGCCAAATAATAAAAGATTATTTTAATAACATTCATTTGAACAAATGCAATTTTTACATAGTTCATCATGTAATGAGTATACAGATAGTAAATATAAATGTCAGTAAAAAAGACAACCACTGCGTTTGTTGAATAATTTGAACTCTAGATACTCCCTCACCTTTTTAAGGTGTGAGCTCACAAGGGAGTATCTTCACAAACTAAGTAGGAAACTTCTGACTGACAAATCCAACGCGTTTCGTCTTATCGACTTCATCAGGGGTAACAAATATAGATGACAGGTTTACTTGTCATAAGTGAGTTTAAATGTAGAAAATCACAGATGACAGGTTTACTTGTCATAAGTGAGTTTAAATGTAGAAAATCACAACCTTAAATATAAGGATAGTAAAATCTCCTATATTAGCTCCTGGAGGGGGCTTATTATAGATGAAAATTTCCACAGGCTGCATTAAAAATAATTAAAAGAACTCTATTTAGGAAGTTCCTTATAAAAACTATTGATTGAAGTTCTTTTTAAAGATACTGGCAGTTATCATCCATATTTTGGTTGACTATGGAGAATATCCAGATCTTATAATCAGAATTATTTCAGATTCGGGTGTTTACCCATAAAAATATAATTCAAAAAGTATAAAGCTGATTTGACAATCACAATGCAATGCAACTTCCTCAGTAAAGCTCACAGAACGGATCCTGGAGAGTTTTGGCTGTGCATGGAAGTGGCATATATATAGGGTTGGGGCAAGCGTTACTGGCTATCAGAATCCTGGCGGTCAGCATCCTGATGCCGGGATCCCGGCTGCAGAGTTCCGGCAGGGGCAGGGGGTGGAGCGCAACGACAACAGTAGTCCCTTCTAGCTGGCATGCCGACTATCGGTATTTTAACTGTTCGGGATGCAGGGGGCGGTTACGTGACCGTCGGTCACATAACTACATCATATATATATATATATATATATATATATATATACCAACAAATCTAGAAAACCAGAGCACTCGCCACCCCAGAAGCCGGGTGCAGTGTCTGCACTCACCACTCATAGGGTGGGGTGTATGCAGCCCATGGCCACCAACCCTAATATATATATATATAAACAGAAAGTTCAGCACTCACCATAGCAAGCTCACTTATCCTCACAACATCAATAAATAAATGATGGGGGTTTAGTTAGTGAATTGGCCAATGCACGGAAGCCTGCATATCGCTCGCCAAGGTACCCCACCTTCTAGCAGGTCCTACACTATCACAAAGTCTCAAAAATTAAAACCTGGCAACTGTTTATTTATTGATGTTGTGAGGACAAGTGAGCTTGCTATGGTGAGTGCTGAACTTTCTGTTTGTATGTATTTGGGTAGGTGGCCATGGCCTGCATGCACCCCACCCTATGAGTGGTGAGTGCAGACACTGCACCCCGCTTCTGGGGTGGCGAGTGCTGTGGTTTTCTAGATTTGTTTGCATATTGCAGGGTTAATCTTTGGTTAACTCTTATTAACCGTGGTCACAGGCCTTTTCATGCACCCCTGTTTAATCTCATTTGTTCTAAACCTGTGTCAGCTGCTCCTTAGTAATTTATCAGCCAGTGTCAGGTGATTAGTGTACCTTTAAAAGCCATAAGATGTTAGGCAGATACACATTAAACCTAGTGGGCATGTGTGCAGTTATATTATGTGTGATACAGTTGCCAGGTTTTAATTTTTGAGACTTTGTGATAGTGTAGGACCTGCAAGAAGATGGGGTACCTTGGCGAGCGGTTTGCAGGCTTCCGTGCATTGGCCAATTCACTAACTAAACCCCCATCATTTATTTATTGATGTTGTGAGGATAAGTGAGCTCTTGCTATGGTGAGTGCTGAACTTTCTGTTTATATATATATATATATATATATATATATGTATATATAATATATATATATAGGCAGGCGACGGCGCGGCACTCAGGGCTTGAAGAAGAAATTAAACCTTTTGACAACCACATCTAACGTTTCAATCTTATTTAAGATTTTCATCAGGTTACCAACAAATAAGATTGAAACGTGTTAGACGTGGTTGTCAAACGGTTACATTTCTTCTCCAAGCTCTGAGTTCCGCGACATCGTCTGCCTATATCCACTTTACATTGCGAGGGCACCGGGTCAAGGTAAAACCATTTGCAGGATTGCCGGACACATTGCAATATATATATATATATATATATATATATATATATGAAACGAAATAGAGGAGATGGCGCCAAGGGAGTTATATCAACGCCCTACCTAAAAACGGACCCTTACAGTACTCTCCGGATAAATTACGTCAGATAACAAATACTAACATAAAAATGTATTAAAACAACATATAAACCCGACACAAATGTTCATAAGTATACAGAGTTGATACATTTACATTTGTCGCACAATTTGAACAATCAGTTTGTAGTGATGAGGAAAAAGCGTAGATATATCACTACGATTTCCTCCTTCTCCTTATTGTAGATTCGGAGGTAACATCAGATAATAGATAGATAAATAACCCAACGCGTTTCGTCTTGTTCCAAGACTTCATCAGGGGTAAAATCTCTTCATTTCAGAACATATTGTCAGCACATAAAAGGTCATTCAAAGATGTATGAACAACGTTTCAATATTTCAATGGGACTTGATTGATACAGCGAGGACCATACCTCATATATCATCAGCTTGAGTCTGACATTCAGATATTCGAATATGGGGAAGATTCATATGTGTATAGAATCTAACTGGTTCGCAAGCATAAGGAACCTCGTCGGTCAGCAGCTTGAACCTGACACTCAGAGACTCAGGAGTGAAGGCAATTCAAATGGGTATAATGTCTAACCAATTTAGAACACGTGGTAGACCCTCCAGTGGTGCAGTGCTGACAGCCAAGTCTCTGTATGACCGACGAGGTTCCTTATGCTTGCGAACCAGTTAGATTCTATACACATATGAATCTTCCCCATATTCGAATATCTGAATGTCAGACTCAAGCTGATGATATATGAGGTATGGTCCTCGCTGTATCAATCAAGTCCCATTGAAATATTGAAACGTTGTTCATACATCTTTGAATGACCTTTTATGTGCTGACAATATGTTCTGAAATGAAGAGATTTTACCCCTGATGAAGTCTTGGAACAAGACGAAACGCGTTGGGTTATTTATCTATCTATTATCTGATGTTACCTCCGAATCTACAATAAGGAGAAGGAGGAAATCGTAGTGATATATCTACGCTTTTTCCTCATCACTACAAACTGATTGTTCAAATTGTGCGACAAATGTAAATGTATCAACTCTGTATACTTATGAACATTTGTGTCGGGTTTATATGTTGTTTTAATACATTTTTATGTTAGTATTTGTTATCTGACGTAATTTATCCGGAGAGTACTGTAAGGGTCCGTTTTTAGGTAGGGCGTTGATATAACTCCCTTGGCGCCATCTCCTCTATTTCGTTTCATATTTTCACACATTTAGTTCCTCCTAACAGGGAACTTAGAGGATACAGGCAGCCATATAATTAATTAATTTTAGTGTTTTATTTGAAATAGCGCAGTGGGAGAGTAATTCTTGTCATATATATATATATATATATATATATATATATATAATTTTTTTTAGTGTGTGGTATATTTTGCCAACATGAATGTAATGTCAACATTGTTGAAATGTCCACAAAGTGTGTAAAGTGTACCTCCAACCCTAACTCTAAGGCTTGTGGAAACATTATGACAATACAAACACTTCGGTACTTACAGGGGGTAATTCCAAGTTGATCGCAGCAGGAATTTTTTTAGCAGTTGGGCAAAACCATGTGCACTGCAGACGGGGGGCAGATATAACATGTGCAGAGAGAGTTAGATTTGGGTGGGTTATATTGTTTCTGTGCAGGGTAAATACTGGCTGCTTTATTTTTACAGTGCAAATTAGATTGCAGATTGAACACACCACACCCAAATCTAACTCTCTCTGCACATGTTATATCTGCCTCCCCTGCAGTGCACATGGTTTTACCCAATTGCTAACAAAAATCCTGCTGCGATCAACTTGGAATTACCCCCACAGTCTGAATACATACAACTGTAATAACTAATGATATCCTGATGAAGGTGCGATCAAGAGGAAATAATGGTGGGTAAATGCACATGAGAAATCAATCGGAACACTACATGGAACCTCATGGAATTTTGTGGCTTTTGTGGTCTAGAAGGTAAACAATCTTTTGTAGCAACACCATCATAGGCGTGCACAGCTAATTTTATTAGGGGGTGCACCGCAGAAGGGGTGTGTCTAGCACCACCTTTTGGGCGTGTCTAGTACCACCTTGTGGCCGTGTCGAGCATTATCTTTTGCGCGTGTCTAGCACCACCTTTTGGGCGTGTCTAGCATGACTTTTTGGGCGTGTCTAGCACCACCTTTTGGTGGCATAATCCTCAGTCCTAACTGCCACTGCTCCTTATCGCTGCTTACACTTCCCCAACCTATCCCTGACCCAGTGGCGGACTACAGAGAGGTGGGCCTAGTGCTTTACCATTCCCCTCTCCTCACCCCCTCCCACGGTAGCATCTTAATTCCTTATGTTGAGAGGACCTTTCCCATAATGCACTGAGTCAACATCACCAACAATTTGGAATAGTAACCTGTGGCAAGTGAAGCAGAGTGAGATACTGGGACCGAAGCGTGGCAATCAAAGCGAGCCTGCAAAGGTACAATGCAGCATAAATAAAACATAATGCCCTACCATAAACGGAGATTCGAGAAAACATTAACATGCTGTAAGGGTAGAAGAGAGACTCCGCCCTCACCTGATGTCACATCTGGCTTCTTTCCACAAAGGGAAAATAGACTCAACCTTCTCCCCCACACACATCCAACCCCTTTGCACCAATCAGCACCTACATCCCAATTTTGAGTGGCCCACTCTGAAAAGAACGGGATATTTAGGGGGGGGGGCGAACATTTGAGCTTTAATATAACACAAGTAAAGTTTAAAATTTACACATGTGTCAGCAGAGCCACATCTGCCTCTTTCTATGTCATCAGACCCCTCCTCCGCAGGACACCAGCATTTGTCACACATCTCCCCATGCGAACCAGCTACTGACAGTAGTGCACCTTATTCACATTATGCCACACAGTATGAGCCAAAATTCACATTAGGCCTCACGGTATGAGCTGAAATTTACATCATGTCACACAGTATGAGCCAAATTCACATTACGCAACACATAATACCCTCAGCAGTGCCAGATACACGTAATGCCGTCAGCAGTGCCAAATACACGTAATACCCAACAGCAGTGCCAAATACACGTAATACCCCCAGCAGTGCCAGATACACGTAATACCCACAGTTGTGCCAGATACACGTAATACCCACAGTAGTGCCAGATACACATAACTCCAGCAGTGCCAGATACACGTAATACCCCCAGCAGTGCCAGATATATGTAATACATCCAGCATACAGTACGAGCCAAATTCACATTAAGCCACACAGTATATCCCCAGCAGTGCCAGATACACTTAATGCCCCCAGCAGTGCCAGATACACGTAATACCCCCACCATAAAGTACGAGCAAAATTCAATTAAGCTACACAGTATATCCCCAGCAGTGCCAGATACACGTAATACCCCCACCATAAAGTACGAGCAAAATTCACATTAAGCTACACAGTATACCCCAGCAGTGCCAGATACACATAATGCCCCCAGCAGTGCCAGACACATGTAATGCCCCCAGCAGTGCCAGATACACATAATTACCCCAGCAGTGCCAGATACACGTAATGCCCCCAGCAGTGCCAGATACACATAGTGCCCCCAGTAGTGATCACTGCTGCTGGGCTTCTGGTTGCCACCGCCACTGGCTTGGGCGCTGCTGCTCCTGTTTGAGGGGAGGGGTGGAGAGCGCCTCACTGAATGGGCAGGGCTTAAAGTGGTCCTGGAGAGGTGCTGGAACTTATTTCCCCTGCCACCTACTCCCCTCCCATTAGGCAAATATAGGGCTGATGGTAGGGTGTTCGGCACCCCCTCCTGCAAACTACAAATATGTGCCCTAGCACTCATACTGTCTAAAAAGAACAGTGCGCACAGAAGGCGCGTGGCACAAAAAAGGGGTGTGGTATCACCAGAAAGGTGTGGCGTGGCTAAACATTAGTACCCCAATTCAAATTATGCAACACAGTATCACAATCTTGTCATTACACTGCACGTAGTGCACCTATTTCACATTACACCACAGAGCAATGTCGCTTACTAACGTTGTGATACACAGTAGTGCCCCATATTCACATTATTCTACACAGTAGTGCCTCTTATACACAATGCCCACAGTAGCAGTGTCCTTTATAAACAATGCCCACGGTAGCAGTGCTGCTAATACACATCATGCCCACAGTATCAAGTGGATGCTTATACACATAATGTCCACAGTATAAGTGCTGCTTGTACACATAATAAATGCCCCCATACACACACATGCAGAGTCCCCCCCACAAACATGCAGAGTGCCCCCCATGAAGCATATCTGCCCTCATGTTCCCCCCAACTCCCCACGCAGCATATCTGCCCTCATGTTCCCACCCATGCAGCATATCTTCCCTCATGTGTTTACCCCACTGCTGGAAAAGGACCCACATGGACATCCAGAGATGGAGGACAGCAGACCAGCACATCACCAGACCCAGGCAGAGAAGGGGGCAGCTGCACCAAACTCCGGAGCTGAAGCAATGAATCAAAGATGTCGGCCGCCTTTGAAGATCATGCCTGAAGCAAAGAGGCAGCCTTGCGGAACCCAGGAGGAGATCCACCAGCCCAGGTATGTCGGTCAGCAGAAGCAGTGGACCACAGTGGCAACAGGAGAAACTGAGGAGCAACACCGCCGGAGGCATCTGGGACCAGAGCTAGCAGAAGCACTGCCTGTACAGAGGAGTCCCGCAGCCAGGCAAGGTGGGCCATCAGCGGGATGTGGGGGGGATGAAATTGATCGACTCGCTCGAGGGAGGGATGTATATTCGGGGGTGCCTGTGCTCACCAGGCACCCCCTGTGCGCACGCCTATGATTGCTGTATTATTTACTTTTTTGTACTATGTGCATTGTTTTGAGGTAATAAAATTGTGATGTCCTGTGGTACAAGACACAGCTGTCCCCTCTCACACTTGCTCTCAAATTTAGTCATGGACCCTATGCTCGGTGTTCTTCAGGATTGGCCACAATTTCTAGGTATTCAAAATGGGGGCAGGGTTTGCAAACGATATATTTTTATCAAAACCTAGGAAGGCCCTTGGGTTCCTCTGATGGGAGAGGATTCGGGAATCTGGATTAACTTTGGGTTCTAACTGTCAACTTTGAGAAATCAATCGCTCTCTACCTTCAGGTGCGCAGTACACAACCGCCATGGTCAGGGGACATCCCCATTATAGGGGAGAGAAAAGCAATCACATACTTAGGGATTCAATTGTCTAAAAGCCTTTCTAATGTATACACATGCAATATGATTAACCTTGTACATGACATCACCAGAGATAGTGAGGGACGGGAGAAACTACAACTTCCTCATTTAGGGAGGCCAGTGTGGTAAAATGATGCGACTCCCTAGACTACTTTACCCCCTACAAACCCTCCCTATTTTGTTGTCTCATGTAGACACCTTAGCAATAGAGAAGGCAATGCGCACCTCTATTTGGAATGGTAAGAAGTCCCCAATAGGCCTAAGTACAACCATACCTCCCAACTATCCTGTACTCAGCGGGACAGTCCCATTTTCCTAGGACTATCCTGCTGTCCCACCCGCTGGCCACAGTGTCCCGCGGTAGTGGTGGGGTAGTAGTTGGGGGGAGCACACACCGCTGCTCTGCTATGAAAGTAGTAGGTGAACAGATGCCATCTATCCAGTTTAGGGGGAGCCCGGGGATGCCCAGCATCTCGGAGAGTGCTGGGCATGCCCCCACAGTGACAGAAATGTGGGTGCCACAAAGCTCCACCCCTTTCCCTCAGGCTCTGCCTCTTTGGGGTCACACGCAGGGTCCAGCTCCACTGACCACCAATGTTGGGCGGTATGGTAAAACTACAACAAGCTTAATCCAATGTTGGCATCAATTTGCCTAATATTAAGGTGTATAGCCATGCTGCACATCTCCGCTATTTAAAGCATTGGCTCCATGGTGAATATCTATACAAAGGTTTTACCCCAGAAAGACTTCCTGGGGACTGCAGGGGTTACCTTCCTGGCAGCCTCCTTACACATGAACAGCACAGTGTTCTGAGGAGAAAGACCTTAGGGCCAGAGCTGGCTGTACACACACAGCACGAAGTTGCAGCGTGTGCCCTGATGGGGAGAAGAGCCAGAAGTCGGGCTGAGGGACCCTGTGTAGCACTGTGACCAGGAGCTGGGAGAGGAAACCGTTCTGCAGAAGGACCAGGCAGCGGGTGGCTTGCAGTGGCAGAGCGGCAGCAGAGCGGGCCACCCTACTGGAGAAGGACTTCCTTGACAGGATTAGTATGATTTCATTCCTCCCCCTACATGACTGCGAGGCGCCTCAGTCTATCCAATCCAATCCACTGCTGATGTCTACTCATAAAGTGTGGCCCATCCTTCCTCACAAATGTCAGCTGGAGCCTCATCTTTCTTCCCTTGTGAGGAACCAGAAGTTCCAGTATGAGAACGCGGGTCACCCTCTCACTACAGAATCCACAATGGGGCTTAGTGGATTATAAAATAACAAACAGGGAGGGCTGTGACATTTCTACAAGCCTCTGAGAAGCACCCTGTGGCCAGACATCTCCCTTGGCCTATCTGCAAGCACAGCACTAGGCAGCTGCCGCCTTCAGGGTGTTGTCCTGAGTCCTCACAGCATCGGGACAACTCGCAGGACCGCCTCTTATTACTCATACATCCTGCACATAAGGCAATCTCCATACACTACTGTGTCCCACATACTCCACTAAGAATGACATTAACAATGGGACTGGCACAATGGAGGATCATTTCCCTTCCCTGATCATTACATTACTGTGGTGGCCACTTGCTAATTGTGGGTTTATTCATGTGACAGCATTGGGGATCCCTTAGCAGCTGACCCAGGCCTGATACAGGGATGGGCGCAATGTAAATATTGAGCGATTGTAGGCCGATTGCGCATGCATCTAAGCCGCACTGCGTATGTGCAACGATGGTCTTGCGGCCGGCGCAGAGAAGATTATTTTTGCGAAGTGAGTGACAGAGGGTTTGTGGGAGGTAATCAGGAGTAGCGGCAAAAATGTTTTGGGGCGTGTATCAGCCTGTGTTTGCGATCCTGTTCGCTGGCTCCGGCGTCTCACTTCCAGGCTGCAGCCAGTACCGCTGCTACAGGGCTGCCCCCAGAGCTTCCTTTGGACACTCCAGGCACGCTCTCTGCAGCCTACAGCCTGTATAGTCGCATGGAGCGGAGCGTCCAGTACCATGCTTCCTGCAGCTTGCGCTTATCGTGATGTCATGTGCTCTAGCACTGCTACCAAGGGATAGTACACATTTATTAATAATCCGTAGGAGTGAGGACAGTAGTAAGTACATTTTTATAGGACACTTTACATAGATAGTAGATTCAGATTTTATTGGGAACCATTAATCTAAAAATGTGAAATATGTGTGTAGTTCTATTGCTGTAACTGATACCCAGGCAGCACCCTCTAACCTAGTAGCTTGGGATAGATGATTATATTATTACAAGCAATAGAACTGCTCCCACAATTGTTAATGAATACAAACATGCAGAGAGTAAGGGTCTTTGTGCATATTAACTTTTGTCAAGTGTATTAGTAACAGTAAGACTAAGCCATGCGCAGAACTGAGGTTCAATTTCCACCATGTCTCTAACTGTGTGGAGTTTGCATGTTCTCCCCATACTTGCATGATTTTCCTCTGCGTACTCCAGATTCCTCCCACAATACAAAAATATACTGGTAGGTTAATTGGCATCCAACGAAATTAAACCTAGCATGAATGTGTGTGCGTGTACAAATACTGTAGCTCTACTGGGGCAGGGACTGATGTGAATGGCCAAATATTCTCTGTAAAGCGCTGCAGAATGTGTGCGTGCTATATAAATAAAAGGTAATAAATAACTTCTAAACCCTACAAATATTTATGCAGTTTGAACCTTCTAACTGTACATTATAAAAGACATATTAATAAATTCTTGACAGATGGGGGTTTGGTCCCAGTTTCACAGTCCTCTTAAGTTCTTTTATACCCTTCCTTCTGCCTCCTTATTAATTAATGGAGTTGGGGAAAGCTAGACAGAAAGATGCATCCTATGACATCACCAACTTGACCTCAGACGGCTTCTCCCATCTGCCTCAGACTTCCCAGAGAGATCAGAAGACGATGGCTCTTCTTTAACAGTATGCCCTGAATGAGATACATAGCAGTGCCCTCTGCCACAGAGCTGATTGTGATGTCACAGTGCAGCTGATTGTGATGTCATAGTGATGTCATAATGCAGCTGCTGGGTATAGAACAGGCAGCTGGCTGCTTCCTGGCTCATATCTGATATTGCTGGACTAGTGCCAACACAGATACTTTTATTACTCTTTTCTGAGATTAGAATTGAGAGAAGATGACGACTATAGAGAACGCTATAGACCATCAGATGACTGTGGCTCTGCGCATCCGTCCGTTTAATATGATGGAGACTAAGAATCGAGCCCAGTGCATCACACACCAACTTGGTCCGCAGACGGTGCTACTGAAGGACCCTGGCGAGGATCCTTATGACGTACTGCGCTCGAGCAGGACCAGAGAAACAACATTCACCTTTAACCACGTGTTCGATCAGGCAGCTACTCAGGAAAATGTGTATGATTCTACGACGAAGAACATAGTGGATGACATCCTAGCTGGGTACAATGCTGCTATATTTGCCTACGGCCCAACAGGCACAGGGAAGACCTATACTATGATGGGTAAGCCTCGTGAGCCCGGACTGATGTATCTTACCCTGAAGGACCTGTTTAAAACTATTGAGGAGACTGGAAGGAGAGATAATTTCTCTGTATCATTGTCATATGCTGAGATCTACAATGAAACGATCCGGGACCTATTAAGACCGTCTTCTGGATCTTTGGCCCTCAGAGAGGATCCTTACGGTAACCCCAAAATAGTAGGGATTACTGCATTATCCCCTAGCACTCCTGAGGAGGCCATGACTATGCTGAAGACGGGAAATAAGCGTCGCTCTGAAACAACAACAGCTGCTAATAAGACCTCATCACGCTCCCATGCCATATTACAAATCACCGTAAAACAAACAGGCAGTGATGGAGTGAGCACAGGCCGCCTGTACATGGTAGACCTGGCAGGATCAGAGCGGGCAAGCCAGACTACCAACAGCGGCAAGACCATGAAAGAAGAAGGTTACATCAACCGCTCCCTTCTCGCCCTCAGGAACTGCATCATGGCACTGCGCGAGAGACCAGGCAGCCATATAAACTATCGAGACAGTAAACTGACCTGGCTGCTAAAGGGCGCACTGAGCGGAAAAAGCAGAATGGTCATGATTGCACATATCAGTCCAGCAGATAGTGCCTTTGAAGATTCACGCAGCACAATGACCTATGGGAGCAAGGCCAAATTCATCAAGACACGGGTGGAGAGGAACAGTGTCCCCCATGGTACTGCTGAGAGGGGCAGGGGGGGCGCAGTGCTGCAGAATGACTCCCACCCTCCAGAGGCCAACCATATGACCAGAGCGCCCAGTGCCAAGGATATGCAGTTTATTATGAGACGCACAATGTCCCCGCTGATTAATTTGCCCCGCATGGTCCCTTTGGCAAAGAATTTACAGTCTGCACATGAGATCAGTGCTACAGCTCGTGCCAGTGCAAATTCTTACACATTTCGAGAATTAGCACGTAGATGGCTGTAGAAACACCACTTGGGCCGGCAAGAACACCGTGGGCGGTAAAGGTGATTATAAAAAAAAAGCTGGGGATTAGGGCTACTGGCGACACCCCAAGAAATAAAAAAAACGACACTGGGCAGCCACCTCATTGGTGTGTTGGAAGAGCTGCTAATTATTATTATTATTATTATTATTATAATAAAATGTTGACAGTTCCATCTACCTCCTTGGTAAGTTAATAACTTGAAGATATAAACCTGGGCAATGCCGGGTACGTCAGCTGCTTATACATCATTTGTGATGTTGCTGGTTTCAGTTCATTATGTTTCACAATTACATTTTCTTGCATCCTTATGTATTGTATTCTTGTTATGTGGCATGGGGGCATATTCATTATGAAAAAATCTGTGAAATAAGAATTTTTAGTTTTTAATTCTCACGCTTACATTTCACAATTTTTTTGAAATTCCTCATGACTCCCTTATAAAAATATCACTTCCAAAAAACTGCTATTTTTGCAAAGCAGCTTTTTCTGAAAAAAAAAAAGTGATATTTTTCACCAGGCAGCTGAGGTGTCCGTATGGGATCACTCACACTTCACAAGCCACCGCCGGCGTCCGTAACCTCTGCCCTCCGCCACTTATCTCCATAGCTATAACTACATGGCCACCTCTCATTGCCGTTGTAAGTCACCAACGTGCAGATTCCCCCCACATAGAACTGATCCCTCGCTATTTTTTGCAGCACTGCGATCAGATAGTCGCCACCTACGGGGGAGTGTATTTTCGCTTTGCAAGTGTGCGAACGCTTGTGCAGCCGAACGGTACAAAAAAGTTTTGTCCAGTTTCTGAGTTTCCCAGAACTTACTCAGCCGCTGCGATCACTTCAGACTGTTCGTGCTCGGAATTGACGTCAGACACCCGCCCTGCAAACACTTGGACACGCCTGCATTTTTCCAAACAAGCCCAGAAAAAGGTCAGGTGACACCCACAAACGTCTTCCTCTTGTCAATCTCCTTGTGAACGGCTGTGCGAATGGATTCTTCGTTAAATCCATCGCTCAGCAACGATACGCTTTGTACTCGTACGACGCGCATGCACACTGCGGTGCATACACATGCGCAGTTCTGACCTGATCGCAGCGCAGCGAAAAACCTAGCATGCGATCAGGTCTGAATGACCCCCATAGTCTAAAGGTGCCCATACACTAAACGATATTAACAACAATTTGGCCATTTCCAATGGATCGGAACTACAAATCGTTCACAAAAGTGCAGATCATTCAGTGTCTGTGAACGATAATGATCACGATGTGCGGTCCCACTGGTCGTTGGTCTGAGCTTCTGATCTTCCCTGCTGCAGAGAAGATCTGAAGCTGTAGTCAGCATGCTCCTGGGTGTAGCCACTCCCAGATCTTAAGATATATCTTAAAGATATATCATATGTATTGTCCTATATCGTTTGCCCAGGACTGCCGGGGGAGTTCAAAGGAAATCGTTAACGAGAAATCATCATTTACAGGTCATCTAGTCATTTACAGGTCGTCTTTACAGATTGCCCCCACCCCAACATAACATTATGCCTGCAATTGTATAATATTAATAAAAACCACAGTTAATTTTATTAAGGGGTGCACCACAGAAAGGGCGTGTCTAGCACCACCTTTTGGGCGTGTCTAGCACCACCTTTTGGGCGTGTCTAGCACCACCTTTTGGGCTAGCACAACCTTTTGGTGGCATAACCCTCAGTCCTAACTGCCGCTGCTCCTTATTGCTACTTACACTTCCCCAACTTATCGCTGACCCAGTGGCGGAACTACAGAGAGGTGGGACTAGTGCTTTACCATTCCCCTCTCCTCACCCCCTCCTACGGTAGTGTCTAAATTCCTTATGTTGAGAGGACCTTTCCCATAATGCACTGAGTCAACGTCACTAACAATTTGGAATAGTAACCTGTGGCAAGTGAAGCAGAGTGAGATACTGGGCCCGAAGCGTGGCAATCAAAGCGAGCCTGCAAGGGTACAATGCAGCATAAATAAAACATAATGCCCTACCATAAACGGAGATTCGAGAAAACATTAACATGCTGTAAGGGTAGAAGAGAAATTCCGCCCTCACCTGATGTCACATCTGGCTCCTTTCCACAAAGGGAAAATAGACTCAACCTTTTCCCCCACACACACCCAACCCCTTTGCACCAATCAGCACCTACATCCCAATTTTGAGTGGCCCACTCTGAAAAGAACGGGATATTTGAGCTTTTTTAACACAAGTAAAGTTTAAAATTTACATATGCGCCAGCAGAGCCACATCTGCCTCTTTCTATGTCATCAGACCCCTTCTCCGCAGGACACCAGCATTTGCCACACATCTCCCCATGCGAACCAGCTACTGACAGTAGTGCACCTTATTCACATTATGACACACAGTATGAGCCAAAATTCACATTAGGCCATACAGTATGAACCGAAATTTACATCATGCCACACAGTATGAGCCAAATTCACATTACGCCACACATAAATACTCTCAGCAGTGCCAGATACACGTAATGCCCTCAGCAGTGCCAAAAACACGTAATAACCAACAGCAGTGACAAATACACGTAATACCCCCAGCAGTGCCAGATACACGTAATACTCACAGTAGTGCCAGATACACTTAATACCCCCAGTAGTGCCAGATACATATAACTCCAGCAGTGCCAGATACACGTAATACCGCCAGCAGTGCCAGATATACGTAATACATCCAGCATACAGGTCTAGCCAAATTCACATTATGCCACACAGTATATCCCCAGCAGTGCCAGATACACATAATGCCCCCAGCAGTGCCAGATACATGTAATGCCCCCAGCAGTGCCAGATACACGTAATGCCCCCAGCAGTGCCAGATACACATAGTGCCCCCAATAGTGCCAGATACACATAGTGCCCCCAGTAGTGCTCACTGCTGCTGGGCTTCTGGCTGCCACTGCCACTGGCTTGGGCGCTGCTGCTCCTGTTTGAGGGGAGGGGTGGAGAGTGCCTCACTGAATGGACAGGGCTTAAAGTGGTCCTGGAGAGGTGGTGGAACTCATTTCCCCTGCCACCTACTCCCCTCCCATTAGGCGAAGCTAGGGCTGATGGTAGGGTGTTCGGCTCCCCCCCCTTGCAAACTACAAATATGTGCCCTAGACAGGGCTTAAAGTGGTCCTGGAGAGGTGGTGGAACTCATTTCCCCTGCCACCTACTCCCCTCCCATTAGGCGAAGCTAGGGCTGATGGTAGGGTGTTCGGCTCCCCCCCCTTGCAAACTACAAATATGTGCCCTAGCACCCATACTGTCACACAGAAGGCGAGCGGCACAAAAAAGGAGTGTGGTATCACCAGAAAGTTGGCTAAACATTAGTACCCCAATTCAAATTACGCGACACAGTATCACAATCTTGTCATTACACTGCATGCAGTGCACCTATTTCACATTACACCACAGAGCAATGTCGCTTACTAACGTTGCGACACACATTAGTGCCCCATATTCACATTATGCTACACAGTAGTGCCTCTTATACGCAATACCCACAGTAGCAGTGTCCCTTATAAACAATGGCCACGGTAGCAGTGCCGCTAATACACATAATGCCCACAGTATCAAGTGGATGCTTATATACATAATGTCCACAGTACAAGTGCTGCTTATACACATAATAAATGCCCCAATACACATAATGCAGAATTCCCTCCACAAACATGCAGAGTGCCCCCCCATGAAACATATCTGCCCTCATGTTTCCCCCAACTCCCCACGCAGCATATCTGCCCTCATATTCCCACCCATGCAGCATATCTTCCCTCATGTGTTTCCCCCTCATGTGTATCCCTTGGAAGAAGCAGGGACACATGGGAATGTGAAGTTAGCAGAATCTCTAGGACAGTCTCAGCAGACCACAGCACCACTGCTGGAAAGGACCCACATGGATCCAGAGATAGGGTACAGCAGACCAGCACATCACCAGACCCAGGCAGAGAAGGGAGCAGCTGCACCGAACACCGGAGCTGAAGCACTGAATCAAAGATGGCGGCCGCCATTGAAGATCACGCCTGAAGCAAAGAGGCAGCCCTGCGGAACCCAGGAGGAGAGCCACCCACCCAGGTATGTCGGTCAACAGCAGCAGGGGACCACAGCGGCAACAGGAGAGACCGAGGAGCCACACCGCCAGAGGCACCGGGTATCAGAGCCAGGAGAAGCACTGCTTGTACAGAGGAGTCCCGTGGCCAGGCAAGGTGGGCTGTGAGCGGGATGTGGGGGGATGAAATCGATCGACTCGCTCGAGGGAGGGCCAGATATTAGGGGGTGTCTGCTCACCAGGCACCCCCTGTGCGCACGCCTATGAACACCATACATTTTCGTATTGCACATACACGCAAAGAATCTTATGCATCTGTTTCATTTATCCTGTTTCCATTTGTAGCAGGTGATACTGAAGCTGATCTCAGTCCTCCCGCCGTCTCCAAATGCCAGCACTGACTGGAGCTCTCTCTCCGGAGCCCTCCCTCCCCGGAGCCTGGAGATAAGCTTTCAGGAGGAGACTGGATGCATCCCCCCCTGCCCCTGCTGTCCATGTAAACACTAGCCATCCACTATCGGAACTGTGTGATTTAAGAGCAAGGTGCTTTTTTGCATACGTCTACATTGTAAACTGTAGAACATGGGTACTGTATGTAGTTTATGATTGACTCCTAAAATTCATATTACCATGTAAAAATACTTTACAACTCATGTGGCCTGGACGGGCATGGAGTAGCACTTGTACTGTGCAGCTCTCCAGCCAATATATCCTGAAACATCATCCTGGACTCCCCCCCTGGGTCTGATATTGGGGTCAACGTTGCATGAATGCTTCCTGCCCCCCTGGTGTGAATTTGGGCCGGATCCCGTTGTCCCTCTGGCTCCTGCAGCCCTATCTACCCGGCGGGCCCTGCTCGGCGCTGGAGCTGCCGCCTCGCGCTCACCTCCGACCGGAAGTTCGGATCCCGCTCACCGCCGCCACCCGCGTCTCTGTGGTGGGGAGTAGGAAAGCTCATCTGCCGCCCCTGTGTGCCTGCTGAGGGACCCGAGACGAGACTGTGGCGCCTGGAGCACTTTGCGCCCTGCACCGCCACGTACCCGTGCCGCCCGGAGGACCGGAAGTTCGGCTCCGGCTCTCCACCGCCGCCCGCGTCTCTGAGGAGGGGAGCGAGGGGAGCTTGACTGCCACCCTGTGTGCCTGCTGGGGGGACCCGGAGCGCGTCTGAGGCTGCCTGCACCATCCTGCACCGCCGCGGGCCCGGGGGACCGGAAGTGCGGCTCCCGCGATTCTCTCCCCGCCCGCTGCAGCCGTCCGGGACTTTTGAGCGGGGCTGGGGTGCTGTATCGCCTGGACACTCTGGGGAGCCTGGAAGATCATCCTGCCCATATTCGGCTGCCGGCCGCTGCGTCCACCGATCTGATCATCTGCTGCTGCATCCTCCCATCCTGACTGAAAATCGGTACCTACTAATACGGGGCGGATTGTTAATCTGTGGGGGCCTAACTGAGCTGGCTGGCGGTCTGTACCCTTCCCCCCTCTCCTCCTGCTGCACATCTCTAGCTGACCGTTCCGGATCTCACCTTGCCTGGAGGTCAACATTGGGGGCTGTTTATCTTTACCGCACAGCTCTGATTAGGGGGGACACTGCCTGATTCCCTGCTCCACCAGGCGGTCACTTTGCATTATATCAGGAGGCTCTGGCCCTGCTGCTTAGCTATATATATTTATACCCTGCCTTGAACCCACTGGCCTTTCTGTGGGGTGTCGGCGTGGGCGCCCCCCTCCTGCTTGCCTATATTTGCTTTGATATACCTGGTCGGCTGGGTGGAGCGACACCGTGTTGTCTAAAATGGTGCGCGGCGGCCGCCAAAGTAATGCGGCGGCGGGCGCAACGGATAAGTTTGTCCGGAATCCTGGCTCTCAGCGGCGGGGGGGGTGAGAGCGCCGGTTCTGAAACAGCACCACCATCTCCTGCGTATAGTTCCGCTTCCTCGGATCATCCGGATGCTGCTCTGCAGAGAGTATTAGAGGCGGTGACTGCCAGTGAGGCACGTCTGGCGGACAAGATTGGGCAAGTGCAGTCTGATCTCTCCATTATCCATCAAGACCTTCAACGAGTGAGAGAGAGAGTGGGAGAGGCTGAGACCCGTATATCCAATGTTGAAGACTCCGTCGGGCCGCTGGGTCGTCGCACTGATGCTTTGGAATCTCAAATGACTGAGGTGCGCAAAAAACTGACGGATATGGAGGGGCGCTTGCGGCGCAATAATGTCCGTTTTGTTGGCCTGCCGGAAAAGGAAGAGGGCTCAACTCCTGAAGAATTTCTTGTAAAGTGGCTCCGGGATGCTTTTGGGACTGAGGAATTCTCACCTTATTTTACCGTTGAACGGGCCCATAGAGTTCCGATGCGCCCGCTGCCTCCGGGGGCTCCACCTCGCACCTTTATTGCTAAGTTCCTTCATTTCCGAGACCGCGACACAGTTCTAAGGCTGGCCCGCACCAAAGGACCTTTGAAATGGAACGGATCGCCCATATCGGTTTTCCCGGACTTTGCCGTGGATGTACAAAAGGATAGGGCTCAGTTCCTGTCTGTTAAGAGGAGGCTCCGTGAACTTGACCTGCCGTATGCCATGCTCTTCCCATCTAGGTTGCGAGTGGTGGCTGATGGGGAAACAAAGTTTTTCACAACTCCTCGTGAGGCCGTGGCGTGGCTGGATAGACGATTCCCAGCGAGGCGTGCCCTTGCAGACCCCTGAGTCTCCAGCTACCCCTGACGCTGACTTTATCCTGTTTGCTTTATTTGTTGTTTTTTTTTTTTTTCTTTTTCTCTCTCCTTGTGTGCTTCTCTTGTTATTTACTATGTGGGCTGCACATGCGTGTTAATTAATGTGTGGTAATAGGCTGCGGGGGTGATATTCTGTGGTCAATGTCCTCTGTATCCCAGTTATTTTACTCTGATCTCACAGGTTAGACAGGGCATGTGACTACTCGTTTGCCTACGTTGATGTTTCGGGTAGGCTATCGGATTTATATTACCTCCTGTTGATTCTGGGGGGTGGGGGGGGGGTTATGTTTGTGGGTCGATATGATTGGCTCTTTGTTATACATGTACGCTTATTTTGGGTGTGACCGGACCCAGGGGGTGGATGTCTATGATTTCCCCTCCTATATTCTTTTTTTTTTTTGGGGGGGGGGGGGGGGGGGGGGTTGGTGGCTGGAGGCTATCGATATTTTCCCGAGAGTCATTATACTCTTGGCCCCGATCGAGGTGTGGTTGCACCAACTAAGCCCCGATTAAGGAGTGTTTGCACTGGCCGATGGTGCAATACAGTTTGGTTTATTTTAATTTTTCGGTATGAACACTCAGTTTTGGGATCCAGGTATGCTGCATGTTGGGGGTGGTATACAGGGTGGGGGGAAGGGGAGGGGGATGGGTTATGTTTATTTTTTGAGCGGAAATGTATGTAGTGCAAGTACATGGTCTACAACTGTGCAATATAAGCAATGGTGTCTGGTTACAGAATTTGTATGTGACGGGGCTGACCGGCCGCGGGGCGATGCACTGATTATGCCTCTACTGTACTATGACGGGGATTAAGGTGGTATCGTGGAATGTGAGAGGGCTCAATGATAAAGTTAAGAGGTCTCTTGTGCTCCGACAGCTCAAACACTATGCCGCTGATATTGTTTGCCTTATGGAAACACATTTGGTAGGTAGTAAGATTCTCTCACTGAAGAGGCCCTGGGTGGGTTGGGCATACCACTCTATGCACACGTCCGCCTCACGCGGGGTCTCAGTCCTTATTAAACGGACCGTCCCTTTTGTAATGGAATCTATACAAACGGATCCCTGGGGGAGATATGTGTTTTTGAAATGTAGGTTATTTTATGTTCCTGTCCTCCTGCTGGCAGTCTATGTGCCCCCTCCATACTCTCCCGATGTACTTAAGAGGGTTGCTGGGTTCATGGCATTATCCCCCGGGGTGTCTGTTATCTGCTTGGGGGATTTCAATAATGTGCTGGACGTGGTCATGGATAGGCTATCCAGGTCTCCGTCTGCTGCGGGTCCTGGGGGGTCTGGGTTTGCAAATGTGGTGTCGGGATTGGGCCTGGTCGATCCATGGAGACTGAGACACCCTTCTCTTAAACAATACTCGTGTTTCTCACACTCCCATTCTTCGTTCTCTAGGATCGACCTGGCCCTCCTCTCGAATGACATGGTTCCTCGCGTCGGTAACATTAGATATGAGACTAGAGGTATATCAGACCACTCCCCCTTGACCTTTAATTTAGACTTTAATTGTGATAGGGGTCAAGCTGTGTGGAAATTTAACCCATTTTGGCTCGTTCACATGGGTGACGGATCTGAAATGGTGGCCGCATGGCGGGAGTTCTTCGAGCTGAATAGTACCGACCAGTCTATCTCTAACCTATGGGACACATTTAAGGCCTTTTTACGGGGGAGTTTGATTAAACGGGTGTCTGAACTAAAATCCTTCTATAGGAAAAGGGAGGCTGAGCTGGAGGCCCGGACTGTCGCTGCAGAACTACAATACTTGCAGGATTCCTTGATCAGTTCCAGGTCAGCCTGGTTGTCGGCTCAGAGGGAATGGAGAGACTACCTAATGGAAAAGACTCCGCATAGACTCCTTTTCTCATCCCATACCTTTTACGCAACGGGGGACAGGCCGGGGACATATCTGGCCTCTCTGGCTCGGGGAGACAGACCTACTAGTGTGGTGGTAGAGATTGTGAGCGCTGACGGTGTCCACCTGACCCAGACTCCACAGATGACGGCTGAATTTGTATCCTTCTATAGTCGCTTATATGAATCTAAATTAGATTGTACCTCATCACAATTAAATGATTACTTAGACGGTGTCTGCTTCCCCACCTTGTCCGGGGAGGCTTGCGACCTTTTGGAGGCGCCCATTTCCCCCGATGAAGTTAGAGCAGCGATTGAGGCCTCTCCTAGTGGTAAAGCCCCGGGCTTGGATGGAATACCATCCGAGGTTTATAAGCATAACTTGGATTTTTTTGTCCCCCACCTACTTGAGTTATATGGCCAGATGTTTACACAGGATTCTCTTCCCCCGTCTATGGCGGAGGCAGTGATTGTGGTTCTCCCTAAACCTGACAAGGATCCTAAGAAAGTGGAGTCCTACCGTCCTATATCCCTCCTACCCACTGACATTAAAATTTTGGCTAAGATATTGGCTGGTAGACTAAATACAGTTATTTCCCACATTATACACCCGGATCAGACGGGATTTATGCCTAATAAATCGACCTCCATTAATCTCAGACGTTTGTTTACCCACCTACAAATCCCCCGGGCGGACCCTTCCTCCTCCATTGTTGTTTCGCTGGATGCCGCTAAGGCTTTTGACTCTGTGGAGTGGGAATATTTCTGGGAAGTTATGCGAAGATTTGGCATAGGCCCGAAATTTATTAAATATGTCCGACTGATGTACTCCTCTCCCTCGGCAAGGGTGGCGGTCAATGGTTTCGTATCTCACTCCTTTCCCTTGTCTAGAGGCACGCGACAGGGTTGTCCCTTGTCCCCTACCCTGTTTGCTATGGCCGTTGAACCCTTTGCATGTCTTCTGAGAACTGACACGGGTATTTATGGACTTAAAGTGGGTGCTCGGGAGGACAGAGTGGCCCTATACGCTGATGACATCCTGATGTTTGTGGATCGCTATGCTGAGTCTATGCCTAGGATCTTGGAAATTATTGATGGGTTCGGGCGATACTCTGGCTTACTGATAAACTGGGAGAAATCCTCTATCATCCCACTTAAGGGCGAAGTCCCTGCCTCCCCGTTGATGGTTCTTCCATTGAAGTGGGTGGAATCATTCAAATATTTGGGTGTTTGGGTGTCTAATGACCCTCAAAAATTCTCTCTTCTCAATGTTACTCCTCAAATAGTATATCTCCGCGGCCGGGTGCAGGCGTGGGGTAAGTTGCCCTTAACAGTCACGGGGAGGGTTAATATGGTTAAAATGGTCTTCCTGCCCAAGCTTCTCTATGTCCTGCAGCAATCACCCGTCTATATTCCACAGAAGATTTTTAAACAAATAGACGGGTTGCTTTCCTCCCTGGTGTGGGCCAGTAAACGTGCACGCTTAAAACTAGATACCATGACCAGAACACGTGAAATGGGGGGTTTGGCCCTCCCCAATTTCCGTTTCTACTACTACGCGGCGCAACTGATACATGTCTGGGAGTGGGTTAATGATCTCGATCCCCTGGCTTTGCATTCACTGATGTTGCATCACGACTACCCGGGGGGCTCCCCATTACAGCTACTTCTCTGTGGCAGTGTTAAAATGTCCACAATACCGCTTGTTAAGCAAGCCATCCTGGTGTGGAAAATGGTGCACTCAGTGATGCGGGGCCATGGCGTCGACCCTGACACCCCTCTGGATAACATATATGGGTTGCCCGAACTGTGTCATCTTCAGGTCCGAGAAGTTTGGGGAAGATGGGGAGTAACATCTATGGGCCATATATATAGTGATGGGATTCTTAATTCTTTCCAACAATTTCAACACGCACACAATATTCCCTCAGGGTTCTTTTTTCAATTCCTACGGTTGAGACATGCACTGGCAGCCCAGTTCCCAAATGGCCCTCCAGTCTTAGTTGACTCCCCGGTTAAAACAATGTTGCAAACACTAGACTCGGGACACTTAGTCTCTAGAATATATGGTCGTATCCTGCTAATGCACCACAGTGACCCTCTCACGGCCATTCGAGGTAGGTGGGAATCAGATGTGGGCATGCTATCAGATGATGCATGGAATACTGCCATAGGGGCCAATCGGATCTCCACTTCCTCTGTTAGATATCAGCAAATACAACTGTACATTCTACACAGGGTGTATATGACCCCGGTGAGATTAGCACATATCGGGGGTGCTCATAACTCGCAATGCCCTAGATGTGGAGCCGTGGATGCCGACTTCTGGCATTTACTGTGGGTGTGTCCTGGCGTGTCTGTGTTTTGGACGGCGGTAATACGGATCTTGTGCGACACAGGTATTCCCTCCTTCGTGTGTACTCCTGCGCTTTGTACATTGCTGATTGTGGACGAGGAAGCCTTAGACCCACCTAGAGGCGATATGTTATTAACCTATGCGCTTTAGCTAGAGTCTGTATTGCCCGGCTATGGCTGGCCAGTGAGGCCCCGACATCTGGGGCTTGGATATCCTTGGTCAATGAAACAATTGCGCATGAAAGATTTGTGTTTCTGGCTAGGAAGGTGGAGAAGAAATGGTCCACAATATGGGGTAGTTGGATGGACTCTAAATATTACAAAGAGAGATATAGCTAGACCCGGGTTCTTCCCAGGGTGTCAGTATGGGATGTTGTGTGGGCGGGGAGTCCCCGCGGCCGGTCTTGCCTTGCTATGATATTTGTAACATAATGTGACAATTCTGATGTGTTTATAAGCTTAAGGGAACTGTTATGTTTAGGATGTGTTGAGCTAAGACCCCGTTGCTATGTGAATCTATGCTCTATGGGTAATAATGTTTACTAAATATACTATAAACTGCATACATGTACTGTTGTCTCCACACAGGTTGGGTGTGGATACTGTTTATGTGTTGTATGTGTGAAGTGTTAAAGCAAAATTGAAAATCTCAATAAAAAATATTGAATTTAAAAAAAAATACTTTACAACTCATAATGCCAATTGGTTATACAATCCTCACCGCAACTGTTCACGATAAAGACAAAGCAGTCTTGAAAATGAGAAGTAACTCATGTTGTATTTCTTCATTGTAAAATAAAATAAGCTTAATGAATAAACGATTCATTCTGGATATTAGTTAGAAAGTCTCTAACAGTTGATACTGTAGCTACCAGAACTTCACTGATCCACCCAATTTCCTAGGCCTAATTGTTCTAAATAAATAAATGAAAAAAACAATATGAATTTCCATTACACTTCCATCTCTTTTATTACCAATGAGAGTCAATGGGCGGTATTCAATTAGTTGGGTGTCTGTTTTTTCCTATCTAATAGACAGGAAGAAACAGAGACCCAACTGACTTTTCAAACAATTGAATATCCCCCAATAGATTAATCATTACTAGGCACTTACACAAAAATGTTTTACTCTTTAGTAGTGTCATCTCATTCATAATTAATATCTGTGGATGACTTTATTCTTTTGCTCAATCTAGGGATGGGTATCAGTGTGTTCACTACCGATGGGTGACATCGATGGTGAAGCTGTGCATGGCCATCGGTGGTAACCAACTATGGTACGGGAGACCATCAACGGTTTCACCAACCAATGGCCATCCCTGTTCTTTCAGTAACTGGCCCGTTGGCCAATCACAGCCTTCAGGTGGGGCTTAGCGTGAGTCAGGGGCGGAGCTATGCTCAGTGTCCTAGCCACTTGTAAACAAAAAAAAAAAAAGTAAAAAATATTCGGTTATGCTGTGCCATCGATGGAGGGAAACCATTTAGTTCTTTTCCATCAATGGCAAAAGTATTCTACATTGACCATAAACCATCGATGATTATTAATCATCGATGGTCGCTGGCCATCCCTACCTCATTTTTATATTAGATCTTAGAATGCGTACAAAGGAAATATTTTGAGTTCAAGCCAGTGATTACAGAAAAACAGGATTACAGCAGTGATTTAATAACACACACTTGTGGATCACTGGTGACTGACAGACATATGACTGTATATTTACTTACGTTTCAATGGATCTTGACAGGATGGCAGAGAGAGTGAGCAGGATGCAGCCAAATGGCCCATATTCAAACTAGGAAGTGCAACGAAAGCAACCGGTTATTGCTTTATTCTCACACAGACATTTCAGTAGACAATATTCAACTTTAGTATCTGGCCCTTCCCCAACAAAAAATAGGATTTTAATTACCTACTGGTAAATCCTTTTCTCGTAGTCCGTAGAGGATACTGGGGTCCACATTAGTTCCAAAGGGTATAGACGAGTCCACTAGGAGCCTCGGGCACTTTAGAAATCAATAGTGTGTGCTGGCTCCTCCCTCTATGCCCCTCCTACCAGACTCAGTCTAGAAACTGTGCCCAAGGAGACGGACCTACTTTGAGAGAAGGATTTAAAAGAACAGTTGTGAGATTCGAACCAGAACACACAAATAAGAGGAAAGCCATGCTAACCAAACCTGAACAGGAACAGCAACAGCTAAACCAACAACAATACTGAACCAAGTAACAGTGCAGGAAAACACGAAGCACTGGGCGGGTGCCCAGTATCCTCTACGAATTACGAGAAAAGGATTTACCGGTAGGTAATTGAAATCCTATTTTCTCTTACGTCCTAGAGGATACTGGGGTCCACATTAGTACCATTATGATGCACGAAAGCTCCCAAACTGGGTGGGAGAGTGCTGAGGTTCCTGCAGAGCAGATTTACCAAACTGAAGGTCCTCAAATGCCAAAGTATCGAACTTGTAGAACTTAGCAAACGTGTTCGAACCTGACCAAGTAGCTGCTCGGCAGAGCTGTAAAGCCAAGAGTAGAGTGGGCCTGTACAGATCTTGGAACCGGCAAACCTGCTGTAGAATAAGCATGCTGGATAGTAAACCTGATCCAGTGAGCAATAGACTGCTTTGAAGCAGGACACCCAATTTTATTGGGATCACAGAGAACAAACAGCAAGTCCGATTTTCTGTGACGAGCTGTCCGCTTCACATAGATCTTCAAAGCCCTCACAACATCCAAGGACTTTGAAGTAGCAGAGGTGTCAGTAACCACCAGAACCACAATAGGTTGGTTGGTATGAAACGCAGACACCACCTTTGGAAGAAATTGCTGACGAGTTCTGAGTTCTGCTCTATCTTCATGAAAAATCAAATTGGGGCTTTTGTGAAACAACGCCCCCAGCTCCGACACACGTCTTGCTGAAGCCAAGGCCAACAGTGTGACGGCCTTCCACGCAAGAAACTTGACGTCAACGTCCTGTAAAGGCTCAAACCATTCTGACTGCAGGAACTGCAACACCACGTTGAGATCCCAAGGTGCCGTAGGAGTTACAAAGGGCGGATGGATGTGCAGAACACCTTTCAAAAATGTCTGAACCTCCGGGAGAGAAGCCAATTGTTTCTGGAAGAAAATAGATAAGGCCGAAATCTGGACTTTTAAGGAGCCCAAACGTAGGTCCACATCCACTCCTGACTGCAGAAAAAAGGAGAAAACATCCCAGTTGAAATTCCACTGCAGGAAATTTCCTATTCTCACACCAAGAGACATATTTTTTTTCCAAATATGGTGGTAATGTTTAGACGTTACCCCCTTTTTGGCTTGGATCAAGGTTGGAACAACCCTGTCCGGGATCCCTTTCCGGGCTAGAATTTGACGCTCAACCTCCATGCCGTCAAATGTAGCCGCAGTAAGTCGTGATAGACGAACGGCCCCTGTTGTAGAAAATCCTCGAGAAGAGGTAGAGGCCACGGATCCTCTAGGAGCATCTCCAGTAGATCCGCGTACCAGGCCTTTCTTGGCCAGTCCGGAGCAATGAGAAAAGCTTGAACCTTTTCCCTTTTTATTCTTTTGAGAATTCTTGGGATCAATGGAAGTCACCAGAGCATCCACCACCACTGCTTGTGGTAGTCCCATGGAGTCACCAGAGCGTCCACCGCCACTGCTTGTGGGTCTCTCGTTCTGGAACAATACCGCTTGAGCTACTTGATGAGACGAGAGGCCATCATGTCGATTTGTGGAATACCCCACCGACGTGTCAAGCACCCAAACCCCTCCGGGTGAAGGCCCGACTCTCCTGGGTGGAGGTCGTGTCTGTTGAGGAAGTCTGCTTCCCAGTTGTCCACTCCCGGAATGAAGACTGCCGACAACGCCACAGCGTGCCGTTCTGCCCAGAGGAGAATACTTGTTACCTCTGACATTGCTGCTCTGCTCTTCGTTCCGCCCTGTCGGTTTATGTACGTTACCGCCGCCACATTGTCCGACTGAACCTGAATGGCATGATCATGAAGGAGATGTGATGCCTGTAGAAGGGCGTTGTATATGGCCCTAAGTTCCAGAATGTTGATCGTAAGAATGGTTTCCTGACTTGACCATTTTTCTTGGAACTGTTCCCCTTGGGTGACTGCTCCCCAACCTCTGAGGCTTGTGTCTGTGGTTAGCAGAATCCAATTTTGAATCCCGAACCTTCAGCCCTCGGTCAGGTGAGAAGTCTGAAGCCACCACGGCAGAGAAATCCTGGCTTTTGGCGACAGACGTATCCTCTGGTGAAGATGCAATCCGGACCATTTGTCCAACAGATCCAGCTGGAAGGGCCTTGCGTGAAACCTTCTGTACTGCAGTGCCTCGTAAGAGGCTACCATCTTCCCCAGGAGACAAATGCACGGATGCACCGATATCCAGGTCGGTCTTAGAACGTCCCGCACCAACGACTGAATTACCAATGCCTTTTCCAATGGAAGGAATACCTTCTGTACCTCCGTATCCAGTATCATCCCCAGGAACGGAAGCCTCCGTTTTAAGTCCAGGTGAGATTTTGGCAGGTCAGAATCCACCCGTGATCCTGGAGTAGTCGTGTTGAGAGGGCAATGTTGTCTAACAACCTCTCCCTGGATGGTGCTTTTATTAGCAGATCATCCAGGTACGGTATTATATTCACTCCTTGCTTGTGGAGGAGAAACATCATCTCTGCCATTACCTTGGTGAACATGCTCGGTGCCGTGGAGAGGCCAAATGGCAGGACCTGGAACTGGTAGTGATAGTCCTGTAATGCAAACATTAGATAAGCCTGATGAGGCAGCAAAATCAGAATATGAAGGTACACATCCTTGATATCCAGAGACACCAGGAATCCCCCCTCCTCCAGACCTGAGATCACCACTCTCAGAGACTCCATCTTGAATTTAAACACCCATAAGTACGGGTTCAGCGACTTGAGGTTTAAAATGGGCCTTAACGAATCGTCCAGTTTCGGTACCACAAACAGGTTGAAATAATAACCCTTGCTTTGCAGTTGAAGCGAAACTGGAACAATGTCCTCAGTTTGTACCAGTTTTTGAATTGCTGCCTGTAAGGTCATGCTTGCTTCTGGAGAAGCTTGTAAGCCTGATTTGAAGAATCTGTGAGGTGGGAGTTCCTGAAACTCCAGTCTGTAGCCCTGGGTGATAAGATCTTTGACCCATGGATCCAGGCATGATGTTGCCCATATGTGACTGAAATATCTTAATCGGGCTCCCATCTGCCTGTCTTCCAGGCAGTGTAGTCCACCGTCATGGTGAAGGCTTTGAGGAAGCAGAACCGGAGGTCTGTTTCTGTGAAACTGCAGTTGCAGGTTTTCTGGGTTTACCTCTATTGCCTTTGAAGGCTGTAGAAGAACCTTTGGAGTTACTTTTAAATTTCACTGTCCGAAAGGACTGCAGAGTTGGAGCAGATTAGGTTTTCCTAGCTGGGGGTGCTGCGAAAGGAAGGTATGTAGACTTACCCGTCGTAGCCTTGGATATCCACGTATCCAGTTCATCTCCAAAAAGGGCTTCACCTGTGAATGGTAGGCTTTCCACGCCTTTCCTGGAATCCACATCCGCAGTCCACTGGCATAGCCACAAGCGTGCTTACACTGCCATGGCAGTGGTGCGTGCGTTGAGCAAACCAATTTCCTTTATGGCCTCCACCATAAAATTAGCAGAGTCCTGTACATGCTGTAGGAGTAAAAGTATCTCCCCCCTGGATAAGGAATCTAACCCGCCAATTAGATTACCAGACAATTTTGCAATGGCCCTAGTGATCCATGCACAAGCAACAGTGGGTCTCTGGGCCACCCCAGCAGCTGTGTACAGGGACTTGAGGTAGTCTCAATTTTGCAGTCAGCCGTGTCCTTTAAGGAGGCTGCCCCAGAGACAGGTAAGACTATCTTACGTGACAACCTAGATACCGATGTGTCATCAATTGGTGGATCTTTCCAACCTTTCTTATCATCCTGAGGAAACGGGAAGGATGTGAGTAACCTTTTAAGGATCTGAAACTTCTTGTCTGGATTAACCCAAGTTTCTTCAAACAGAGAATTTAAATTCCTTTGAAGCAGGGAAAGTAGCAGACGATTTCTTTTTTACATTGAAAAAAGATTCCTCATCCACCTCCGCCACATTGTCAGGAATGTGCAGGACTTCTCTAATAGCTTCTATCAGGGCCTGTATTCCTTGTGACAGGGCTGCATCCCCCCCACACGAGTCCACTTCACCCTCCTCCGCGTCTGATACGTCATCATCAGTGTCAGCCTGCAGGATTTGGGCCAGAGTACGCTTCTGAGGACAAGTGGTAGGGGTCTGAGACGCTGGTATGGGAACTGAATCTCTAGTCATCAGGTCCTCCACAGACTGTCTTAAGTATTGTGTCTCTTTCTCATTATTGGACAATTTATTAGAAATATGTGAGATCATCCCTTTAAGGGAATCCAACCATGCGGGTTCAGACCCACTTGCCTGAGAATGCGTACTATCCCGGGTAGACTGTAGTGGGGTGTGGATCATTAGATCGACAGTGTCTAGGTCGACAATGTTTAGGTCGACCACTGTAGGCCGACAGTCACTAGATCGACAGGGTCAAAAGGTCGACATGTTCTAGGTCGACAGGTCAAAAGGTCGACATGAGTTTTTTATGGTTTTTTGTGTCGTTTTCTTCGTAGAGTGACCGGGAACCCCAATTAGTGCACCGTGTCCCCTCGCATAGCTCACTTCGCTCGCCATGCTTCGGGCAAGGTGCCTCGCACCGCTACCGCTACGCTCGGCACAGATTACCGTTCCAATCGTAGTCCACGTGGATCGGTAAGTATGAAAAAGTTAAAAAATTATTTATTTATTTTAAAACTCATGTCGACCTTTTGACCTGGCGACCTAGAACATGTCAACCTTCTGACCCCGTCGACCCTCTAACCCTGTCGACCTAGTGACTGTCGACCTAAACATTGTCGACCTAGACACTGTAGATCTTCAGACCGGATCCCACTGTAGTGAATCCCCCGGGGAAGACAAACACTCTGCTGTGCAGGAAACACACTTCCTTGACATGGTGATGTGAAGGGACACACACACACACACACACACACACACACACACACACACACACACACACAGTAAAGGTGAAAGCACAGTTAACCCACACAGAGCCCGCAGGGAGACTCAGAGAAGATGAAGCCAGCCACATCGTGCCCTTTATGCTAAAGCCAAGCTCAGCTGGGTCACAAACTAAGCTCCTTAATAGGGCTTAGTATTCTAACACCGCTCCCCCCCCTTACTATGACCCCCTGGTACCGTTGAGGAAACGTGGAGTCTTTGTAGAGGAGCTGCGCTTCCCTGCAAATCCTGTCAGTGTGAGCTGCAGAGGGAAAATGGCGCTGGTGAGCTGCTAGATCCACTCATAGTTAAGCCCCGCCCCCATAATGGCGTTAAGTCTTCCCGGTTTTATTATACTGGCTGAGGTGTCTGAGAAGTATAACAGCGGGTTAGAACCCCTGTAAGCTGTTTGCCAGTGTAGGGTAATGTTAAAAAGCTCATCTCGCCCCTCACAGTGGAAACACACACACATACAGAATGTAGTACTGAGCCTGGAGATGCAGCCTGCATGTCAGTGCTGCGCTCATACCCTGATGCCGCCATCACAGCCGGCGACCCGCTAATCGGGACGCCGGCCACCTACTCACCACTCTTTTTACTTCTGGCTCTGTTAGTGGTGGCGGCGTGCTGCGGGTCTGTACGCTCGCCGTGGTGGGGCTTGCGAATAGGACCCTCAGGAGCTCAGTTTCCTGCCAGCGGGGAACGGGACCGTTAACCCTATAGGAGTTTGGGCAGAAAACTCCTCAGGAGCTTCCCTAAGCGTGACCGGCTCCTCTGGGCACATTTTCTAAACTTAGTCTGGTAGGAGGGGCATAGAGGGAGGAGCCAGCGCACACTACTGATTTCTTAAAGTGCCCAAGGCTCCTAGTGAACCAGTCTATACCCCATGGTAATAATGTGGACCCCAGTATCCTTTAGGACGTAAGAGAAAGGTTGTTTTTAAAAACATGCATAGGCATTTATGGAAACTGGTGCAATGTAATAAGGTGGTGTAACTAGACAGACATTTGCTTTTATATTCTAACCTAAAAAATAAAAGAAGCATAATTTGTTTTCTCAAGGCAAATATCAAACAAGGTATTTGCCCCCCTGTATGTTGTAACCAATTCAGGTACGTTATTTAGCGGATGGAGGACTGGAAACTGGCTGCGTCTGGATTGTCACCATCACTAAACCAATCAAGTGACGATAAAGGAAGTCTCATTATTGCAGAGACTCAATATTCAATCTAAAGCTGGTTACACACTGGAGCAACGGGCATTTGTTCCGTCATTGGAACGCATGCCCTTGAGCGGGTATAGGCCCTCATTCCGAGTTGTTGGCTCGCTAGCTGCTTTTAGCAGCAGTGCACACGCTAGGCCGCCGCCCTCTGGGAGTGTATCTTAGCTTAGCAGAATTGCAAACGAAAGATTAGCAGAATTGCTACTAAATAATTCTTTGCCGTTTCTGAATAGCTCCAGACCTACTCACAGATTGCGATCAGCTCAGTCCGTTTAGTTCATGGTTTGACGTCACAAACACACCCTGCGTTCGGCCAGCCACTCCCCCGTTTCTCCAGACACTCCCGCGTTTTTCCCTGACACGCCTGCGTTTTTCAGCACACTCCCGGAAAACGCTCAGTTACCACCCAGAAACGCCCCTTTTCTGTCAATCATTTACCGATCAGCACTGCGACTGAAAAGCGTCGTACGAACACCAGCAAAACTGCTAAGTTTTTAGTTAAATAACTTAGCGCATGCGCGCTGCGTACCATGCGCATTTAGCAGCAAATCGCAGCATAGCAATAATCGGCAACGAGCGAACAACTCGGAATGACCACCATTACCCGTACACATCCGAGCGACTTTAATGAAGGACAGAACAATCATGCTCCGACCTCCATTAACATACACAAGGTCACTAGCGATATCACTAGATTTGATGTGCAGCACATCAAACCAAGCAACTGTCGCTAGCGGCAGTGAGACCGCCCGTACACACTGAGCAATGTAGGCGAACTGTCGTTACAAAATGGCAAATCAGCCCATCACTCCAGTGTGTACCCAGTTTCTCATACGTCCTAGAGGATGCTGGGGATGACATCAAGACCATGGGGTATAGACGGGATCCGCAGAAGACATGGGCACTCCAAAGACTTTTCATTGGGTGTGAACTGGCTCCTCACTCTATGCCCCTCCTCCAGACCTCAGTTTTAGAAATGTGCCCAGGTCGACTGGATGCACTCTGAGGAGCTCTACTGAGTTTCTCTGAAAAGCCTTATGTTAGGTTTTTTATTTTCAGGGAGATCTGCTGGCATCAGACTCCCTGCTTCGTGGGACTGAGGGGGCAGAAGCAGAACCAACTTCCTCAGAGTTTCATGGCTCTGTTTCTGGCTGACAGGACACCATTAGCTCCTGAAGGGAACTGAACGCTAGCCGTGTCTAGATGCTCACTCCCACAGCACGTATGAGAAGAATGATCTTCAATCAAGTAAGTGACGGCTGAGGTGCGGCGCGGCTGTCGGGAGCGCAGCGCGCCATTGCTGCCCACACACACAGGCACTGCAGGGTGCAGGGCGCGGGAGGGGACGCCCTGGGCAGCAAGAAAAATACCTCAAACTGGCTAAAAGGGGGCATAAGATGCCGCTGGCACAGCCCTACCACCGCCAGTATAAATATTGTCATGTATACTGAGGGGCGGAGCTTCTTCCTCAGGCAGCCAGCACACTACTCAGCACCATTTTATCTCTCTCCTCAGGCTGCAGAGAACACGCTGGTCCTCTCATCCACTTCTGACAAGTACAGGGTGCTATAAAGCGGGGGCACAAAGTGATTGTGGTGCATTTGATAGTGTGTATTACTATTTAAAAGCGCTTTTGGGCTGTGGATATACTGTGTTCACAGGCAATACTGGCGCTGGGTTTGTGAACTGGCTGCTCCTATTCTGTGTCCCTATGACAGATTTTACTGTGGGTCTGTCCCCAAAATAAGTCCCAGTGTGTCTGTGAGTGTGGTGTACACGTGTGAGGCATGTCTGAGGCAGGGAGTTCCTCCCCGGAGGAAGCCATTTTAGGGACACAGAGTTGTAATGTGGTGGCGCTACCGGCACACCAAGAGCCTGCATGGGTGAAAGAGATACGTGACAGTATGCATCTGATTAACCGTAGATTAGATAAGTCTGAATCTAAGGCTGCATGCTAGAGAAAATCTGTGGAAGATGTGATTTTTCAGGATGCTGTTATTCCTTATGCGGGCGGCCCCTCTGGGTCACATAAGAGACCATTTGCAAATGTTGTAAACACTGATACCGACACGGATTCTGATTCTTGTGTCGACAATAGTGAATCCAGAGAGATAGATCATAAATTGGCAAAAAGTATACAATATATGATTGTGGCTATAAGGGACGTGTTGGAGGTTACAGAAAGCACTCCTGTACCTCAGGAGAAAGCTTATTTATGTAAGGAAAATAAATCCAAAGTCACGTTCCCTCCTTCACACGAACTAAATGCTCTGTTTGAAGGGATGTGGGTGAATCCTCATAAAAAATTTCGTATTCCCAAAAGGATTCACATAGCTTATCCTTTCCCGGTTGAAGACCTGTGTTAGACAGTGCACTTTCCAGGTTGACAAAAAAGGTAATTCTCCCTGCTCCTGGCACGGCTTCTCTTAAAGAGCCGGCAGACCGCAAAATGGAAACGACATTGAAATCCATTTATGTTACCAATGGTACACTGCTCACAGAAAGCGTGTCAACAGAAATTGACACGATTGATAAAGATGAGATACTCCTTAAGTTAGGGAATACCAAGGACGCTGCAATGAAGCAATGAAGGATATTGGACTCCTCAGTTCACAGGCCGCTACCATGGCAGTATCGGCTAGGCGGGCATTATGGATTCGCCAGTGGAACGCGGATGCAGATTCCAAAAGAAACATGGAGGCTCTCCCATATAAAGGTGAGGCCTTATTTGGCGATGGCCTGGATGCGTTAGTCTCAGTGGCTACCGCAGGTAAGTCAACATTCTTGCCCTCTGCGCCTGCACCGGCAAAAAAGACCTATTACCCGCAAATGCAGTCCTTCGGCCCAATAAATACAAAAAGGCGAGAGTTTGCCCCTTCTTTGCAGGTAGGGGAAGGGGAAGGGGAAAGAAGCCCACACCGGCTCCAGGTTCCCAAGAGCAGAAGTCTACCCCTAATTCTGCCAAATCCCCAGCATGACGCTGGAACTCCATTGCGGAAGGCCGCTCGGGTGGGGGCACGTCTCAAACTCTTCAGCCAGGATTGGATTCCGTCTGGCCTGGATCCCTGGGTGTTGCAAATAGTATCCCAGGGATACAAACTAGAGTTTCAAGACGTTCCCCCATGCAGATTTTTCAAATCGACCTTGCCAGCTTCTCCACCAGAGAGAGAAGCAGTAACAGCGGCAATCCAAAAATTATGTCAAGACCAGGTTATAGTCCTGGTACCGTTGTCACAACAAGGGCGGGTTTTTTATTCAAGCCTCTTTGTTGTTCCGAAGCCGGATGGCTCGGTCAGACCGATCCTAAATCTAAAAGATCTGAATTTCTTCCTGAAAAGGTTCAAGTTCAAGATGGAATCACTTTGGGCGGTGATTGCCAGTCTGGAGGAAGGGGACTACTTAGTGTCGGTGGACATAAAGGATGCTTACCTGCATGTTCCCATTTATCCTCCTCACAAGGCTTATCTGAGATTCGCGATTCAGGAATGCCATTACCAATTCCAGACGTTACCTTTCGGTCTCTCCACGGCGCCGAGGGTATTCACCAAGGTGATGGCGGAGATAATGGTCCTCCTTCGTCAGAAAGGAGTCAATATAATCCCTTTTCTGGACGACCTCCTGATAAAAGGCGAGATCCAGGGAGCAGTTATTACAAAACTTATCCCTCTCCCTGTCAATACTCCAACAACACGGGTGGATCATAAATTACCCAAAGTCACAGTTGGAACCGACAACAAGGTTGTCTTTCCTCAGGATGATTCTGGACACAGAAGTTCAGAGAGTATTTCTTCCGCTGGAAAAGGCTCTGGAAATCCAGAAAATGGTAAAAATAGGATTTTGGTACTTACCAGGTAAATCCTTTTCTTTGAATCCATAGGGGGCACTGGAGTACTCTAGGGATATGGACGGTTCCACAGGAACTAGGCACTGAATAAGTTAAAATTTGAGACTACTTCTCCCCTCCATATCCCCGAGTACCTAAGTGTTTTTTTACTGAGCCGAACAGGAGCTATAGAGGTTAATGGAGAATTACATATAACAAACGGACAACAATAAAGTTGACACATAACGTTACTGACAACTATCAGCTGACACCAACCCAATAAACTTGCTAATTTGAACCAGTTGGTGAGAGTGTGTTACCATAAGATCCCCTGAACTTACCACAAGCCAGGAAAACTGCTCTGGGTGGGCGTCCAGTGCCCCCTATGGATTCAAAGAAAAGGATTTACCTGGTAAGTACCAAAATCCTATTTTCTTTTTCATCCACTAGGGGTCACTGGAGTACTCTAGGGACGTACCAAAGTTTCCCCCCTGGGAGGGAGAGCTGTTTGGCACCTGTAACACTAGACGGCCAAAGCTAGATGCTGATGCCGCAAAAGTATCAAACTTGTAAAAGCGCACAACCATGTGCACTGAAGACCATGCAGCCGCACTGCAAAAGCTGTGTCGTAGAACTCCACGACCAGCTGCCCATGACATTCCCGGAGAACATGTGGAATGAGCTGTTACTGATGTAGGCGGCTGTAACCTAGCATGAAGGTAAGCCTGACGTATGGTCAGTTTTATCCATCTGGATAAGGTCTGCTTAGAAGGTGGCCAACCCATCTTGGCCGCATCATAGAGGATAACAACGTATCCGTCTTAGGAACTGTAGACGTTCGGAATACATAAACGCGTTATGCGCGTACCCCAACCAAAATTCCAGAATCTCCTGTTAACACAGGAACTACTATTGGATGATTGATGTGAAAAGAGGACCCTACTTTTGGTAGGAAAGCGGGATTCGTCCAAAGTTCCGCTCTGTCATTATGAAACACTAAATACGGTGGCTTGCATGACAAGGCACCCAAATCTGAAACCCGCCCTGCCGAAGCTAAGGCTAGGAGAGAAATTGTTTCCCAAGTGAGAAACTTAATATCCACTAGTTGTAAGGGTTCGAAATAAAAAGACTATAAGCAATCTAAAACCAGATTCAAGTCCCATGGCGCAGTAAGTGGAGTGAAATGGAGGCTGTACTTTGAGGACACCCTGCATAAAGGTGTGTACCGACGGCAATAGAGCCAATCTTCTTTGAAAATAAATTGACAACGCAGATATCTGCACCTTTAGTGTGGATAAACGCCGACCTCCATCTAACCCCATCTGTAGACATAACAAAAAAGATGATGTCGGAACTTCCGAACTTTACACCAACCTATATAGGCACGATAAATTCTGTAATAATGAGCTGCCGTAACTGGCTTACTAGCATGTAACATGGTTGGTATAACCTATTCTGGAATGCCCTCTCTTTTTAAGAGGGCTGTCTCAACAGCCACTCCGTCAACGCCGCCGCGCTAAATCGGAGAAAAAGAACGGACCCTGTTGTAACAGGTCCGGACGCAGTGGGAGCGGCCAAGGAACGTCCGCGAGTAGACCCCGAAGATCCGAAACCAAGCTCTCCGAGGCCAATGAGGCGCCACTAGTATGACTGTGGCGGACTCTCTTTTGATCCGTTTTAGCAACAGAGGGAGCAGCGGAAAACGGTGGAACAGATACACGAGACTGTATGGCCACGTGATTGTGAGAGCATCCACCGCCACTGCCTTTGGATCTCTCGTTCTGGACGCGTACTAGGGCGTTTGATAATTGTGGCGAGATGCCATCCGGTCCACTTGCGGGTAACCCCACCTCTGGACCAACATGTGAAACACTTCTGGATTTAATGCACATCCTGGATAAAAATATCCCGACAGCTGAGATAATCCGCCTCCCAGTTGTCCACTCCCGGAATGAATACTGCCGACAAAATCACCTCGGCCCAATTGAGGATTCGAGCTACTTCCCGCATGGCCATGCGGCTTTCCATTCCTCCTTGTTTGTTGATGTATGCGACCGCCGTCGCGTTGTCTGACTGCACCTGAACAGCCTGAGCCTGCAGCATGTGCACTGCTTGTAGTAGCGCATTGTAAATTGCCCGGAGTTCCAGGACATTTATAGACAGCAATCTTTCGTGATCCGCCCAGAGACCCTGGATCTGAAAATTTTGAACTACAGCTCTCCAACCTCTGAGACTCGCGTCCGCCGTGAGAATTATCCAATTCCAGGCACCGAACCGTTTCCCTGCGGTTAGATTCTGTACCTTGAGCCACCAGAGTAGCGACACTCTGGCCTTTGGAGACAACCACACCCTGCGGTGAATCTGCAGAAGCGAGCCCGACCATTGTGCGAGCACATCCAGTTAAAAAGGACGTGAGTAAAGTCTTCCGAACTGAAGCGCTTCGAAAGCCGCCACCATTGTGTCTAATAGGCGAATGCACAAATGAACCGAGACTGTGCGTGGCTTAAGCACTAATTGTACCAGATGACGAATGACCTGTACTTCTGTTCGGGTAGGTAAATTCTTTGATTTACCGTATCGAGAATCATACCTAGGAATTGAAGTCGATGAGACGGAATCATTCAGGAATTCGCGTAGACAATGGTAGGAAAACAGATTCCCCCCCACCTGGTCTGTGATCTATTCTCGTCTGGAACGTAGCCAAAGTGGACGTTGTGTGCCACTAGCGAAGCTGAAACGCAAGAACCAACTGCCAACGTCACAGAAGCTGTAGGCAGCAAGAAAGTGTAAGGTGGTCTTTATTTAGGGCAAACCTGAACTGGAGTGCCCTGCCACTACAGCCTTGTTACCTCAAACCCTTACCAAAGCAGGGCGAAGCAACAGCCGTACTGCTGTGTAGGGTACACTCCGATAGGTAGTTAAATGCCCAATAATTGCAATTGTCCCTCATTGGAAATTGTTCAGCCTTCGCTGAGAACCTAACGTACTGGCCTGGTGCTATGAGGGCTGGCGGCAAATCGACCGCAACAATTTAGCTGAAAACAGTAAAAAAAAAAATTTTTATTTTTTTCCCCTCAGGCAGTACATGCGCCCGCATTTCCCCCCCAAAGAGGACTGGTAAGGGTCTGTCTGTGCAGTCGTATTTGTCCGACACACTGTGTGACCGACTCTGCAGCGAAGCTGCTTGTTTGATTATGCATTAGACTTAGTGATCATGTACCCCGACCAGTAAGTACACCACGGAAGTAATCTGTGTATAAACCTGCATTACCGCGCATGTGGTTACCAGCAATAGTGAATCTTCCTGTAGAGACATGCTGTCAAAAACAATTAATAAATTAATAAATTAAATTCCTAACAACCCCCCGCTCCCCCAGAGGCTGAGTGTTGTAGGGCAGCAACCTCCTGCAAAGAACCAGGAAGTAATGTTAAAAATGGTGTCCTACCATGTTTTCTTCTTTTTTTTTTTTTATTAATATTATTTATTTTTTTTAAATATATTACACCTGTTAAACCAGGATCTGAACCAGTGTCCATGTAATCACAAAGTTCACTGTGGGCGGGAAGCCTAACCACTTGGCTACAGAGCCACCTGTAAAAATAATAAGCAAAGCTGCTGTTTAAACATCAACTCTGGTGATGAAATGGTTGCTGTAGTGACTTGCAATCCAGATGGAACCTGAACCCACAATCCCTGGTTTAGGAGGGCAGAGTCCTATCCATTAGGCCACTGGGGATCTGGGGAGGTGAGGCCTGAACTCACAATGTTTGCGGTGCTCAACAGCAGTGCCGTAACTAGGCATTTTAGCGCTGTGTGCAAGAAACGACAGTGGCACCCCCCCCCCATGTAAGATAGGGGCAGTGCGCGCCGTAGTCGCGCGCAAAATTTATAGGGGCGTGGCTTCACGGGGAAGGGGCGTGGCCACAAAATAATAGCAATTCATACTACGGTGCACAGTAGTCTACATTATTCAAATTACGCTGCACAGTAGCGCCACTACACCAGGTAGAGCCCCTTTTATACATTACAGCAGACAGCGTCCCCCTTTTTACACATTACAGCAGACAGTCCCCCTTTTTACACCTTGCGGCAGCCAGGCCCCCTTTTTACACATTGCGGCAGCCAGTCCCCCTTTTTACACATTGCGGCAGCCAGGCCCCCTCTTTACACATTGCGGCAGCCAGTCCCCCTTTTTACACATTGCGGCAGCCAGGCCCCCTTTTTTACACATTACGGCAGACAGCGTCCCCTTTTTATACAGTACGGCAGGCAGAGTCCCCCTTTTTACACAGTATGGCAGGCAGAGTCCCCTTTTTACACAGGCCAGGGGCGTAAGTACATACCAGATGTCCGGACATACAGTATATAGAAACAATCACATATATACATATATGCATAGTGCACACAGCCACATATATACACACACACCCCAGCCACATATACACACAGCTATATATATATATATATATATATATATATATATATATACACACACACTTATCTGACACATTTATACTCTCTGTATATCCCCACCCTGGCACTCTCCCTTGTCAGTCCCCTCTCAACTCACCTCTCCTCATGCAGCCACCGGTGCTGGTCCTGCCTCTCCGTGCGGGAGCAAGTCAGTGGGTGCAGGAGCCGGGCACCAGGGGTCAGGAGGCAGCAGCAGAACTGTGGCTGCGGGAGCCGGGCAGCGGGTCAGGAGGCTGGAGCCGGCACCCCACTGCCGCTGCTGGTCCTGCCTCTCCGTACGTTAGCAGGACAGTGGGTGCGGAAGCCGGGCAGCGGGGAACATGAGGCGAGAGCCAGCAGCTTAAGTGTGGGGGCAGCAGCGGGGGTCAGGAGGCTGGAGCCGGCACGCACTGCCGTTGCTGGTCCTGCCTCTACGCATGTTAGCAGGACAGTGGGTGCGGAAGCCGGGCAGCGGGGATCATGAGGCGAGAGCCAGCAGCTTAAGTGTGGGGGCAGCAGCGGGGGTCAGGAGGCTGGAGCCGGCACGCCACTGCCGCTGCTGGTCCTGCCTCTCCGTGCGGGAGCAGGACAGTGGGTGCAGGAGCCGAACACCAGGGGTCAAGAGGCGGCAGTAGAAGTGTGGGGGCGGAAGCCGGGCAGCGGGGATCAGGGGCGGCTTGTAAGCAGTCTTTTATGCCCCCTGAACAGGGAAGCGGACAGTTGCGCCTTCAGGGCGACTGCGAAGTGTGCCAGGCCCCTCTGGCACACACGTAGTTACGGCCCTGCTCAACAGATACTGTTTAATAAGCACTGTGTGCCGACCAACTGCGTCACTGTAGTCTTGCTTATTGAAAAATAGATTTTTAATGTCAGCATATTATATATATATATATATATATATATATATACACACCCACATACATAACAATGTATATTCACACATACTCAGACCTTATAATATATATATATATATATATATATATATATATTTCATATATGCATACATACACATATATATTATATACCCATATACATATATCCAGATATATCCTGATTCAGAGGTATAATAATTTTAAGAAGTCTGAAACTAAATGTGACCACTCACAGGCTTAAAAAACCTGAGATGTCTGCTGCTTAACCGCAGCTTAGTTAATGGGTCCCGTATCCAGTGTGGTGTGGCTGTAGATTTAAAAGTACCTACAACACCTTGTATTCCCAGGTGGGTAACCAGGCCCAACACTGCTCAGCTTCCAAGATCAGATGAGATCGGGCGTATCCAATTGTGGTGTGGCTAAGTGAATTAAGCAAAGCTGCTGCAGGTGAGCCTGAACTCACAATGCTTGCAGTGCTCCACAGATACTGTTTTATAATCACCATGTGCTGACCAATTGTATAACACATCTTACTTTACAACAGTGAACAAAGACAGTATTTGGCTGACCACAGCCATGATTCAGATTTGCAGTCTTTGGGATAATATCATTATAAACAGTTATGATAAGAATAATAGTCTTTGCTGGTGTCTTACTCATTATACAGACAGACAATACAAAAAACAACTTGCGCGAGCAATATGCCCGATTCCAAATTCCCCTTAACACCCCTGCGCCTTCAATGGAGGAGAGATGTAATACAGGAAATTCTGGAAAAACAACAGGAAAAATGGTTAAATATGCAGACTTATAGTTATGTAAGCAGATTTAATAAACATACTATGTTGCATTCAAACCTGCACATATATGAGCAGCATGTATCCTGTTTAACAAAGACTTAATAGCCTATTGTAATACATATGCAGCGCTGCTGTATTCCAGTAAACATGCTATCTTTTATCAACAAGAGTTGAATCATGAGATTTTATCCAGTGACCCTGACATTTCTGCGTGCAGGGAACATCACTGTGGCATCAAAGTTACTCACTAGGCTATGGAGCCTGCCTTTTACAAAAACTCTATGTGTATCGTTCTCTATAAACGGAGCCGGGCTATGGTGGAGAGGGAGCCGGAAGCGGCATCGAGGGCCGGGGAGCGCGCTGCATAGAGCCGTGGAGCGGCCTATGCATAAATCAACGTGGCCGGCGCGGCTCAGAGCGGCGGGGGACACAGCATAGACAGCGGCGCTGGAAACGGCGGCGGGCGGCTGAAGGCAGCGGCCGGCGGCCACACACACACACAGTATCCCACACAGCGGGGCGGCAGCGTGAGCTGACCGCCCCGTTCAACATACCTGAGCCCTGTGGTGAGGGCTATGACGGGGCTTCTCTCTAAGTTCCGTCCAGCCTTTACTGCAGGTTTTAGACCTGCCCGTGGCAGTGAGGGAGCTCTTTTTAGAGAGGTCCGACACCCACAGCTGCTTCAGCAGCTTCCACTATCCCGAACCCTCGCCTTTCTGGAAGGGGGGAAGGGATGTGGAACATTGAAAAATCAAAAATAAATCCAATAACTGTGGAGAAACTCCACAGGCCTAGTTGCTCGGTGAGCACCGAAAAAACACTGAGGTACTCGGGGATATGGAGGGGAGAAGTAGTCTCAAATTTTAACTTATTCAGTGCCTAGTTCCTCTGGAACCGTCCATATCCCTAGAGTACTCCAGTGACCCCTAGTGGATGAAAAAGAAACAGATATTGAAACCATCAAGTGTGTCGATCCATCAGTGCATTCGGTTGTTGGGGAAGATGGTGGCGGCCTACGAGGCCATACAGTTTGGCAGGTTCCATGCCAGAGTATTCCAGTGGGACCTGTTGGACAAGTGGTCGAGGTCACACCTACACATGCACAGAAAGATAATCCTGTCGTCAAAAACCAAGATTTCACTCCTGTGGTGGTTGCACAGCTCTCACCTGCTAGAGGGACGCAGGTTCGGGATTCAGGACTGGGGCCTAGTAACCACAGATGCAAGTCTCCGAGGCTGGGGAGCAGTCTCTCAGGGAGAAAACTTCCAGGGACGTTGGTCACAACAGGAAGCCTGCCTTCACATAAACGTTCTGAAACTAAGAGCCATTTACAACGGCCTTCAACAATCGGTACATCTTCTTCAAGACCGTCCCGTGCAGATCCAGGTGGACAATGTAACAGCAGTCGCATACATAAACAGGCAGGGCGGAACGAAAAGCAGAGCGGCAATGGCAGAGGCGACAAAAATCCTCCGCTGGGCAGAAAAACATCTACAAGCTCTGTCGGCAATATTCATTCCGGGAGTAGACAACTGGGAAGCAGACTTCCTCAGCAGACACGATCTCCATCCAGGAGAGTGGGGCCTCCATCAAGAAGTCTTCGCAGAGGTGACAAGTCTTTGGGGAGTTCCTCAAATAGACATGATGGCGTCTCGTCTCAACAAGAAGCTTCAGAGATACTGTTCCAGGTCGAGAGACCCTCAAGCAGTAGCAGCGGATGCACTGGTGACCCAGTGGGTGTTTCCGTCAGTGTATGTTTTCCCTCCACTTCCGCTGATCCCAAAAGTACTCAGGATCAAAAGAAAGACAAGGGTTCGAGCAATCTTCATTGCCCCAGACTGGCCAAGGAGGGCTTGGTACCCAGATCTTCAGCAGTTACTCATAGGAGATCCTCGGCCTCTTCCTCCTCGGGAGGACCTGCTGCAGCAAGGGCCGTGCGTGTATCAAAACTTACTGCGGCTACGTTTGACGGCATGGCTTTTGAGCACCGTATCCTAGCCAGGAAGGGTATTCCTAAGGAGGTCATCCCCACCCTTATTCAGGCCAGAAAGGGAGTAACGTCAAAACATTACCACCGTATTTGGAGAAAATATGTGTCTTGGTGTGAATCCAGGAAAGCTCCTACGGAAGAGTTTCACTTAGGACGTTTTCTCCATTTTTTGCAGGATGGTGTGGAGACGGGCCTACGATTGGGATCAATCAAGGTTCAGATTTCGGCCTTGTCAGTGTTCTTCCAAAAACAACTGGCCTCTCTTCCAGAGGTTCAGACCTTCGTGAAAGGGGTTCTGCACATCCAGCCTCCATTCGTGCCTCCAGTGGCACCATGGGACCTTAACGTGGTATTGCAGTTCCTTCAATCGGATTGGTTTGAGCCTATACAAAAGATAGAGTTGAAGTTTCTCACTTGGAAAGTGGTGATGCTTTTGGCATTGGCATCCGCAAGGCGGGTGTCGGAATTGGGGGCCTTGTCTCACAAGAGCCCTTACCTGATTTTCCATGAAGATAGGGCAGAGTTGCGAACTCGCCAACATTTTCTTCCAAAGGTGGTTTCTGCTTTCACATAAACCAACCTATTGTGGTGCCAGTAGTTACTGACACATTCACTGATTCAAAGTCTCTAGATGTGGTTAGAGCTTTGAAAATCTATGTTGCTAGAACAGCTCGTATACGGAAAACAGAGGCTCTGTTTGTCCTGTATGATCACAACAAGATTGGCTGTCCTGCTTCCAAGCAGACTATTGCACATTGGATTAGAAATACGATTCAGCAAGCTCATACTACGGCTGGATTGCCATTACCGACATCGGTAAAGGCCCACTCAACTAGGTAGGTGGGCTCATCCTGGGCTTCTGCCCGGGGGGTCTCGGCATTACAACTTTGCCGAGCAGCTACTTGATCAGGGTCAAACACATTTGCTAAGTTATACAAGTTTGACACCTTGGCCGATGAGGACCTAAAGTTTGGTCAATCGGTGCTGCAGGGTCATCCGCACTCTCCCGCCCGTACTGGAGCTTTGGTATAGACCCCATGGTCTTGATGTCATCCCCAGCATCCTCTAGGACGTATGAGAAAATAGGATTTTGATAACCTACCGGTAAATCTTTTTCTCTTAGTCCGTAGAGGATGCTGGGCGCCCGTCCCAGTGCGTACTTTACCTGCAGTTTTGTTATTACAGTTACACAAGTTGTGTTATCTTGGTTTCAGCATGTTGCTGCAATTAGTTCATGCCTGTTGGAGTGTGTTATGTTGAATGCCATGTGTGCAGCATGGTTGAAGGTGTGAGTTGGTAGATATCTCACCACTAGTTAAGTAATTCCTTTCCTCGAAATGTCAGTCTCCCTGGGCACAGTTCCTACAACTGATGTCTGGAGGAGAGGCATAGAGGGAGGAGCCAGTTCACACCTAATGAAAAGTCTTTGGAGTGCCCATGTCTCCTGCGGATCCCGTCTATACCCCATGGTCTTGATGTTGTCCCCAGCATCCTCTACGGACTAGGAGAAAAGGATTTACTGGTAGGTTATCAAAATCCTATTTTTACTTGCTGCTGACAAACTTGTTCTCAAAGTGTCACCCAATCACACCTATTCCATCTGTAATGTGACGTAAAGGTAGGTACACCCGGTGAGATCCTTGTGGTTTCCCTTGAACTCCCCCAGAGCCTAGATAGTACAGATTTTTACTATCTGTACTTTCGACTTTGTCTATGTGCGATTTTGACTAAGTGCCAATTTTGACTATACTGTACTTTGTACTGGGATGCAGTTAATTTACCGACAATCAAAATCCCGATGGTCAAAATACCGACAGCAATTGACAGACGGCCAAAATCCCGACATGGTCAAATTACCGACATTTAAAATACCAACAAGGTCAAATGACCAAAATTTATCATGTCGGCAGGTCAAAAAGTTGACATAAGTTTTCCATGATTTTTTCGTTGAAACCGACTTGTTCATAGTTTACCATCCGAGTGGACCTGGTGGGGGAATATAATAGTGTGCTGAGCGCAGCGAGGAACCGTGCCCGAAGCATGGCAAGCGTAGCGAGAAATGCGAGGGGACGAGGTACACTTATATGGTGTCCATGTCGACATATGTCGACGTACACAACAAAACCCGCTGAAAAACTCATGTCGGCATTTTGACCTGTTGACATTTTACGTTTGTATTTTAAATGTCGGTATTTTGTCCATGTCGTAATTTTGACCGTCGGTCAATTGCTATCAGGATTTTGACCGTCTGGATTTTGATTGTAGGTATTTCATACCGATCCCTTTGTACTAGATAGTACACTGGATAGTCAAGATTGATTTGCCTGCACAGTCTATCTAGCCTTGCGACACCGACCCCACGGGAGCGCACATCGGGATCGAATCGGGATCGCAAGCTGCCTAACACCTTGAGATATGCACTAACTTTTCATAACATATTGACTATATAGTCAAAACCTTACAGATTTATCTCACCGTGTGTACGCAATTTAAGGAATATTTTTCTATATTATGGTCTAGCAGAAATCACAAAACAACACTATTTTCATTAATTAAAACAAAATGGGTAGAAATATTATTTACCTGATTGACATTTTGTTGCAGAAAAGTCACAAGATCTTCATATTTTGTAAAGCTGTACAGGATTAGCTGGAAAAGGAAATAAGTCATATGAACACTTGGAAGTACAATTTGGTGAAATCCCTGTGTTGTATCCAAACTAATGCACAGGTTGGTCTACCCAGTGAATATTGTAATACTCTGATTGGCTAGCAGCAAATACTGTAATGCTCCAGTTAGCTGCAGTGAATACTGTAATGCTCTGATTGGCTACAGGTTGATCTCGCCCTGTGAATGCTGCAATTATCTGATTGGTTACAGGTTGGTCTAGCTCTGTGAACATTTTATTGCTGGAATTGGCTACAGGTTGATCTAGCCTTGTGAATATTGGGGGTCATTCCGAGTTGATCCCTCGCTAGCTACTTTTAGCAGCCGTGCAAACGCATAGTCGCCGCCCACGGGGGAGTGTATTTTCGCTTTGCAAGTGTGCGAACGTGTGTGCAGCTGAGCGGGACAAATTTTTTTTTTGCAGTTTCTGAGTAGCTCTGGAATTACTCAGCCCTTGCGATCACTTCAGTATTTTTAGTCCCGGAATTGACGTCAGACACCCTCCCTGCAAACACTTGGACACGCCTGAGTTTTTCCAAACACTCCCAGAAAACGGTCAGTTGACATCCATAAACGCCTTCTTCCTGTCAATCTCCTTGCGATCGGCTTTGCGAATGGATTCTTAGTTAAATCCATCGCCCAGCAATAATCCGCTTTGTACCCGTACGACGCACCTGCGCATTGCGGTGCATACGCACGTGCAGTAGTAACCTGATCGTTGCGCTGCAAAAAACGGCAGCAAGCGATCAACTCGGAATGAACCCCACTGTAATGATCTGATTGGATACAGGTTGGTCTAGCCCAATGAATGCTTGGATAAGCTACAGATAGGTCATTCCCTGTGAATATTGTTTTGATTGGCTACAGAGTGGTCTGGTACTGCAAATATTGTAATGCTCTTATTGGTTACAGGTTGATTTTAGCCCTGCCCACTTCAAAGTTGCTTACAAATGGACATAGACTGACGACACAATGATCACCGAGGCAACAGGTTGGTCTTTCCCTGTGAATATTGTAATGCTGTGATTGGCTACAGGTTGGTCTAGCTCTGTGAGTACTGCAATCCTCTTATTGGTTACAGGTTAGTTTTAGCCCTGCCCACTTCAAAGTTGCTTACAAACGGACCTAGGGATGTATTCAATTGTAGTCGGATTTCCCGACTTGTCGGAATAACGGGAGTTTCCGACAATTTTAGGTCGAATCCAGATTCAAACTATTCAATGAAACTCCCGTTTATCCTACAAGTCAGTAAATCCGTCTTATCGGAAAACACGTGAATCGGCGGACTAGCCGCGGAGCCACGTGTTTTGGCGGATTCGTGGCCAAATCCGATAAGTTTTAGCCCCATTCCCGACAATGTCAATCCGACTTTAAAAAAAGTTGGATTGGCAAAGTCGGGAAGGTCAAATAATAAGAATTTACTCACCGGTAATTCTATTTCTCGTAGTCCGTAGTGGATGCTGGGAACTCCGTAAGGACCATGGGGAATAGACGGGCTCCGCAGGAGACTGGGCACTCTAAAAGAAAGATTAGGTACTATCTGGTGTGCACTGGCTCCTCCCTCTGTGCCCCTCCTCCAGACCTCAGTTAAGGAAACTGTGCCCGGAAGAGCTGACACAACAAGGAAAGGATTTGGAATCCAGGGTAAGACTCATACCAGCCACACCAATCACACTGTACAACTTGTGATAACCATACCCAGTTAACAGTATGAACAACAACTGAGCCTCAGTAACAGATGGCTCATAACAATAACCCTTTAGTTAAGCAATAACTATATACATGTATTGCAGAGAGTCCGCACTTGGGACGGGCGCCCAGCATCCACTACGGACTACGAGAAATAGAATTACCGGTGAGTAAATTCTTATTTTCTCTGACGTCTAGTGGATGCTGGGAACTCCGTAAGGACCATGGGGATTATACCAAAGCTCCCAAACGGGCGGGAGAGTGCGGATGACTCTGCAGCACCGAATGAGCAAAGGCAAGGTCCTCCTCAGCCAGGGTATCAAACTTGTAGAACTTAGCAAATGTGTTTGAACCCGACCAAGTAGCAGCTCGGCAAAGCTGTAAAGCCGAGACCCCTCGGGCAGCCGCCCAAGAAGAGCCCACCTTCCTTGTGGAATGGGCTTTTACTGATTTAGGATGCGGCAACCCTGCCGCAGAATGAGCTTGCTGAATCGTGTTACAGATCCAGCGCGCAATAGTTTGCATTGAAGCCGGAGCACCCAGTTTGTTGGGTGCATTCAGGATAAACAGCGAGTCAGTTTTCCTGACTCCAGCCGTCCTGGCTACATAGATTTCAAAGCCCTGACTACGTCCAGCAACTTGGAAGCCTCCAAGTCCCGAGTAGCCGCAGGCACCACAATAGGTTGGTTCAAATGAAACGCTGATACCACCTTTGGGAGAAATTGGGGACGAGTCCTCAATTCTGCTCTGTCCATATGGAAGATCAGATACAGGCTTTTACATGACAAAGCCGCCAATTCTGACACACGCCTAGCTGAAGCCAAGGCCAACAGCATGACCACCTTCCACGTGAGATACTTTAGCTCCACGGTCCTAAGTGGCTCAAACCAGTGTGATTTCAGGAAATCCAACACAACGTTAAGATCCCAAGGTGCCACTGGAGGCACAAAAGGGGGCTGAATATGCAGCACTCCCTTAACAAACGTCTGAACTTCAGGCAGTGAAGCCAGTTCTTTTTGAAAGAAAATAGATAGGGCCGAAATCTGGACCTTTATGGAACCTAATTTTAGGCCCATAGTCACTCCTGACTGTAGGAAGTGCAGGAATCGACCCAGCTGGAATTCCTCTGTAGGGGCCTTCCTGGCCTCACACCAAGCAACATATTTTCGCCATATACGGTGATAATGTTTTGCTGTCACGTCTTTCCTAGCCTTTATCAGCGTAGGAATAACTTCATCCGGAATGCCCTTTTCCGCTAGGATCCGGAGTTCAACCGCCATGCCGTCAAACGCAGCCGCGGTAAGTCTTAGAACAGACAGGGCCCCTGCTGTAACAGGTCCTGTCTGAGAGGCAGAGGCCATGGGTCCTCTGAGATCATTTCTTGTAGTTCTGGGTACTAAGTTCTTCTTGGCCAATCCGGAACGATGAGTATAGTTCTTACTCCTCTCTTTCTTACTATCCTCAGTACCTTGGGTATGAGAGGAAGAGGAGGGAACACATAAACCGACTGGTACACCCACGGTGTCACTAGTGCGTCCACAGCTATCGCCTGAGGGTCCCGTGACCTGGCGCAATATTTTTTTAGCTTTTTGTTGAGGCGGGACGCCATCATGTCCACCTGTGGCAATTCCCAACGATTTACAATCTGTGTGAAGACTTCTTGATGAAGTCCCCACTCTCCCGGGTGGAGGTTGTGCCTGCTGAGGAAGTCTGCTTCCCAGTTGTCCACTCCCGGAATGAACACTGCTGACAGTGCTAGCACGTGATTCTCCGCCCATCGAAGAATCCTTGTGGCTTCTGCCACTGCCATCCTGCTTCTTGTGCCGCCCTGGCGGTTTACATGGGCGACCGCCGTGATGTTGTCTGACTGAATCAGTACAGATTGGTTTTGAAGCAGGGGCTCTGCTTGACTCAGGGCGTTGTAGATGGCCCTTAGTTCCAATATATTTATGTGTAGAGAAGTCTCCAGACTTGACCACTGTCCCTGGAAGTTTCTTCCCTGAGTGACTGCCCCCCATCCTCGGAGGCTTGCATCCGTGGTCACCAGGATCCAGTCCTGTATGCCGAACCTACGTCCCTCGAGAAGATGAGCACTCTGCAGCCACCACAGCAGAGACACCCTGGCCCTTGGGGACAGGGTGATCAACCGATGCATCTGAAGATGCGATCCGGACCATTTGTCTAACAGATCCCACTGAAAAAACAAAACAAAACTGGGACTGCGCAATTCACTCTGATATGGATATTTATTATCACATAAAATTAATCTCTAAAAATACATACAAACACATATAATACTAGATGCCGGCCAACATCACATAAAAAATTTTTATAATATAAAAAAAACAATTATTATATTACTAATGGGTAATCCCACTGAAAGATCCTTGCATGGAACCTGCCGAAGGGAATTGCTTCGTAAGAAGCCACCATCTTTCCCAGGACTCGCGTGCAGTGATGCACCGACACCTGTTTTGGTTTCAGGAGGTCCCTGACCAGAGATGACAATTCCTGGGCCTTCTCCACCGGGAGAAACACCTTCTTCAGTTCTGTGTCCAGAATCATGCCCAGAAAAAGCAGACGCGTCGCAGGAATCAGCTGCGACTTTGGGATATTCAGAATCCAGCCGTGCTGTTGCAACACTTCCCGAGAGAGTGCTACGCTGACCAACAACTGCTCTCTGGACCTCGCCTTTATAAGGAGATCGTCCAAGTACGGGATAATTATAACTCCCTTCTTCCGAAGGAGTATCATCATTTCGGCCATTACCTTGGTAAATACTCTCGGTGCCGTGGACAGACCAAACGGCAACGTCTGGAATTGGTAATGACAATCCTGTACCACAAACCTGAGGTACTCCTGGTGAGGTGGGTAAATGGGGACATGCAAGTAAGCATCCTTGATGTCCAGCGACACCATAAAATCCCCCTCTTCCAGGCTTGCAATAACCGCCCTGAGCGATTCCATTTTGAACTTGAACTTCCTTATATAAGTGTTCAAGGATTTTAAATTCAGAATGGGTCTCACCGAACCGTCTGGTTTCGGTACCACAAACATTGTGGAATAGTAACCCCGTCCCTGTTGAAGGAGGGGAACCTTGATTATCACCTGCTGGAGGTACAGCTTGTGAATTGCCGCCAGTACTACCTCCCTTTCCCTGGGAGCAGCTGGTAAGGCTGATTTGAGGTAACGGCGAGGGGGAGTTGCCTCGAACTCCAGCCTGTATCCCTGAGATACAATTTGTACAGCCCAGAGATCCACTTGTGAGCGAACCCACTGGTTGCTGAAGTTTCGGAGACGCGCCCCCACCGCACCCGGCTCCGCCTGTGGAGCCCCAGCGTCATGCGGTGGACTTCTTTCCTCTACCCCTGCCTCTGGGCAGAAAGGATGCGCCTCTGATCCGGTGCTTTCTTAGGCTGTGAGGGAACCTGAGGTAAAATAGTTGACTTCCCAGCTGTTGCCGTGGATACGAGGTCCGAGAGACCGTCCCCAAACAATTCCTCACCCTTATAAGGCAAAACCTCCATGTGTTTTTTAGAATCAGCATCACCTGTCCACTGCCGAGTCCATAATACTCTCCTGGCAGAAATGGACATTGCATTAATTCTAGATGCCAGCAGGCAAATGTCCCTCTGTGCATCCCGCATATATAAGACGACGTCTTTTATATGTTCTATGGTTAGCAAAATAGTATCCCTGTTGAGGGAATCAATGTTGTCTGACAGGGTATCAGACCATGCTGCTGCAGCACTACACATCCATGCTGAAGCAATAGCAGGTCTCAGTATAGTACCCGAGTGTGTATACACAGACTTCAGGATAGCTTCCTGCTTTCTATCCGCAGGCTCCTTTGGGGTGGCCGTTTCCTGAGACAGCAGTACCACCTTTTTAGATAAGCGTGTGAGCGCCTTGTCCACCCTAGGGGATGTTTCCCAACGTAACCTGTCCGTTGGCGGGAAAGGGTACGCCATCAGTAACCTCTTAGAAATCACTAGTTTCTTATCGGGGGAACTCCACGCTTCTTCACACAATTCATTTAATTCATCAGATGGGGGAAAAGTCACTGGCTGCTTTTTCTCCCCAAACATAATACCCTTCTTGGTAGTAACCGGGTTAACATCAGAAATGTGCAATACATTTTTCATTGCAGTAATCATGCATCGGATGGCTTTTGTAGACTGTACATTTGTCTCATCCACATCTACACTGGAGTCAGACTCCGTGTCGACATCTGTGTCTACCATCTGAGCTAGCGGGCGTTTATTTATGAGCCCCTGATGGCCTCTGAGACGCCTGGGCAGGCGCGGGCTGAGATCCCGGCTGTCCCAAGGCTGCTGTGTCATCGAACCTTTTATGTAAGGAGTTGACACTGTCTGTTAAGACCTTCCACATATCCATCCAATCCGGTGTCTGCCCCGTCAGGGGCGACACCACACTTATCTGCCCCTGCTCCGCCTCCACGTAACCCTCCTCATCAAACATGTCGACACAGCCGTACCGACACACCGCACACACACAGGGAATGCTCTGACTGAGGACAGGACCCCACAAAGTCCTTTGGGGAGACAGAGAGAGAGTATGCCAGCACACACCACAGCGCTATATAACACAGGGATTTACACTATAATGAGTGATTTTTCCCAATAGCTGCTTATTATCCTATTTGCGCCTAAATTTATGTGCCCCCCCTCTCTTTTTTACCCTTCTTGTACAGGATACTGCAGGGGAGAGCCTGGGGAGCGTCCTTCCAGCGGAGCTGTGAAGAGAAAATGGCGCTGGTGGGCTGAGGAAGAAGGCCCCGCCCCCTCAGCGGCGGGCTTCTCCCACGTTTTGTATAGCTTAATGGCGTTTTTTTTTACACATATACAGTTTTCCAGATTGTATTATGTGTATTTAGTGCCAAAAGATATTCTTATTGCTGCCCAGGGCGCCCCCCCCCAGCGCCCTGCACCCTACAGTGACCGGAGTGTGTGGTGTGCAGTGGGAGCAATGGCGCACAGCTGCAGTGCTGTGCGCTACCTTAATGAAGACCGGAGTCTTCTGCCGCCGATTTCATCTCCTTCTTCTGTCTTCTGGCTCTGCAAGGGGGACGGTGGCGCGGCACCGGGAACGGACGATCGAGGTCAGGCCCTGTGTTCGAACCCTCTGGAGCTAATGGTGTCCAGTAGCCTAAGAAGCACAAGCTAGCTGCACGCAGGTAGGTTTGCTTCTCTCCCCTCAGTCCCACGTAGCAGAGAGTCTGTTGCCAGCAGATCTCACTGAAAATAAAAAACCTAACAAATACTTTCTTTCTAGCAAGCTCAGGAGAGCCCACTAGGAGCACCCAGCTCAGGCCGGGCACAGATTCTAACTGAGGTCTGGAGGAGGGGCATAGAGGGAGGAGCCAGTGCACACCAGATAGTACCTAATCTTTCTTTTAGAGTGCCCAGTCTCCTGCAGAGCCTGTCTATTCCCCATGGTCCTTACGGAGTTCCCAGCATCCACTAGGACGTCAGAGAAAATAGAATATTGAAATGTTGGATACTTCCGTCAGAAAGGATCTGACATCAATTGAATATACCCCTTAGACTGAGGACACAATGATCACTGAGAGGTTCTCAGTACATATAAAATACTGTAGGCCTAATTGCCTCCCACAATATCGGCTCATTCATCTCCTGCTGTTGTGGCCTTCATAGGATCTGATTAGATAGAGGTTGTTTTTGCAGAGGTCTGCGATCAGATAGTCGCCGCCCATAGAGAGTGAAAACCCGCAACATACAAATGTGTGAATGCATGCGTACACTGTGCGAAAACTTTGCCAGACAAAGGACATCTGCAAGCCCAGGACTTACTCCTACAATGTAACAGAATCAGGCTGATCGGGGTCGGAGCTGACGTGACACACCCGCCCTGAAAACGCTTGGGCACGCCTGCATTTCTTCTGACACTCCCAGAAAATGGGCAGTTACCGCCCACAAACGTCTCCGTCCTGTCAATCACCTTGCGTACACATAGCGATCTAAACTTTTGCACCATTCTGTCGCTATTTTGCACAACAGCGATCAGAGCTGAATTAGGCCCAATATTTGGAGAACACCAAAGGATGCAAATCTCTGCTGTATATCAGGTAGGGAACATATTATAAGCTATATGTAGCTACGGATACATTAGGTTTGTTAATCTTCTTCATTGTGTATTTCCAGAAAAAATAAGATTTTAAACCTACCGGTAAATCTTTTTCTCCTAGTCCGTAGAGGATGCTGGGGACTCCGTTAGGACCATGGGGTATAGACGGGCTCCGCAGGAGACATGGGCACTATAAAGAACTTTAGATGGGTGTGCACTGGCTCCTCCCTCTATGCCCCTCCTCCAGACCTCAGTTAGAGAACTGTGCCCAGAGGAGACGGACAGTACGAGGAAAGGATTTTTGTTAATCTAAGGGCAAGATTCATACCAGCCCACACCATCCACACCGTATAACATGGAATATACGCAACCAGTTAACAGTATGAACAAAAACAGCATCAGCCAAAGACTGATCTCAACTGTAACATAACCCTTATGTAAGCAATAACTATATACAAGCCTTGCAGAAATATGTCCGCACTGGGACGGGCGCCCAGCATCCTCTACGGACTAGGAGAAAAAGATTTACCGGTAGGTTTAAAATCTTATTTTCTCTTACGTCCTAGAGGATGCTGGGGACTCCGTAAGGACCATGGGGATTATACCAAAGCTCCAGACCGGGCGGGAGAGTGCGGATGACTCTGCAGCACCGATTGAGCAAACATTAGGTCCTCCTCAGCCAAGGTATCAAACTTGTAGAATTTAGCAAAAGTGTTTGAACCCGACCAAGTCGCCGCTCGGCAAAGTTGTAATGCCGAGACGCCTCGGGCAGCCGCCCAAGAAGAACCCACCTTCCTAGTGGAATGGGCCTTTACCGAATTTGGTAACGGCAATCCAGCCGTAGAATGAGCCTGCTGAATCGTGTTACAGATCCAGCGAGCAATAGTCTGCTTAGAAGCAGGAGCGCCAACCTTGTTGGCTGCATGCAGGACAAACAGTGCCTCTGTTTTCCTAACCCGAGCCGTCCTGGCTATATAAATTTTTAAGGCCCAGACTACATCAAGGGACTTGGAATCCTCCAAGTCATTCGTAGCCACAGGTACGACAATAGGTTGGTTCATATGAAACGATGAAACCACCTTAGGCAAAAATTGAGGACGAGTCCTTAATTCTGCTCTATCTATATGGAAAATCAGATAGGCGCTTTTGTGAGACAAAGCCGCCAATTCGGACACCCACCTTGCAGATGCCAAGGCCAACAACATGACCACCTTCCAAATGTGAAATTTTAATTCAACCATTTGAAGAGGTTCAAACCAGTGAGATTTTAGGAACTGTAACCAGGGCCGGCAACAGAAATCTTGGGGCCCGGTACACTGATTTCTATGGGGCCCTCCATAACCCGCGAGTCCCCCCACACTTTTCATCCCCTCCTCCAAGCATTGCATGTACATTTAAGGTACTATAAACATAAAAACTATAGATCATGTATAAAAACTGTATTTAAGATGTATATAAATGTGTGTGTGTATATAATATATAAAAACAATGTGCTGGCTCTTTAAAAGCAAATTTGGACTCCAGCCCGCATGTAATGTGGCAAACTGTCCCTGTCTTACCCTACAGACGTCTACTCATACCCCGGAGAGATGGTTCATCACTGCAGATCTCACTTGCATGCTTTCTGTGTGACAGTCTGACTGCCCTCAGGTAGATGTGCTCACTCCAGAGGCTCCCCTCAGTAATGAACTGAGCCCGATGGAATGCACAGGTTCCACGCTATGTGGGGGGTCCGCTGTGTTGGGATTGTGCTGTAATACAGGTGTTGGTGCAGTCACTAAGTGGCTCCCTCCGCTGTGCCTGGGTTCTGCTGCCAGACAGGTGGAAGTGCTGTACAGTAACTGCTGCGGCTTCTTTCCTCAGTTGCACCAAGCAGTACTAGCACAGATGAGGATGATGCGGCAGGGCATGGTGTTGTGTACAGTATACAGAATAACACTGTAATCTGAGTATATCAGATCACTGTAATCGTAGGGGCATAATTATTATTATTAATATTTTTACAAGGCAGGTTGTTGTGTGACTTGTAGTGCTGCTACATGTGGGTATAACGTGGTGCATAGTGTGCACCAAGTTATACTCACATGTAGCTGCAGCACAAGTCACACAACAACCTGCCTGATAATAATAATAATTCCCCTTCCATTAATATGATCTGATATACTCAGTGCCGTCCTAATCTGTCTGTGTATTACATGATCATCTGACATGCATGCATGTATGTATGCAGATGCATCCATGATATGTGCCTGCCTGCAGCCCGCCCCAAACTAAACCCAAAGCCCCAAACAAACTCCGAGTCTGTTCTGCTGCAGAGCGCGCCTGCAGTGCACTGTGCACACACTTGGCTTACCAGTCCAGCAACACACAGGCACAGCCGTCTGCGTCACTAATTAACCAGGCTCCGAGTGACCAGTGACCTCTATGCCGCAACAAGGTGCCAACAGTCCCGCTCCTGCTTGGCCGTGTGCTCCTCACACAGCAGAGACAGCTAGGCGGGCAGGGAGGACTCGGAGGGGAGGTCCAGACGCTGCGTCATGTGCAACGTCATTGCACTGCACACGGGGACTGGCTGACAGCTGATCTGGGGCAGGGCTGGGGCACTGACAGGTGACCACAGGGCTCGGGGGGGGGGGGGTGGGGGGGGGGGGGCGGCTGAACAAAAAAAAGGCACTGTCTGATTCTTTTTAACTATACGGCGGGCGGACCGCGCGATGCAGAAATTTATAGAATTATTTCAATCTATGGCATGATGCTGCCACCGCTGGACCTTGGGGGCCCTCATAACGTGGGGGCCCGGGATGGATGTCCCCTTTGACCCCCCCTGTCGCCGGGCCTGACTGTAACACCACGTTAAGGTCCCATGGTGCCACTGGAGGCACAAAAGGAGGCTGCATGTGCAGCACTCCCTTCCCAAAAGTCTGGACTTCTGGGAGAGAAGCCAATTCCTTCTGAAAGAAAATTGATAGGGCCGAAATCTGTACCTTAATGGAGCCTAATTTTAGGCCCATATCCACTCCTGTGTGTAGAAAGTGGAGAAAACGGCCCAGATGGAAATCTTCCGTAGGAGCATTCTTGGCTTCACACCAAGATACATACTTTCTCCAGATACGGTGATACTGTTTCACCGTCACCTCCTTCCTAGCCTTTATCAGAGTAGGGATGACTTCTTCCGGAATGCCTTTCCCAGCTAGGATTCGGTGTTCAACTGCCATGCCGTCAAACGTAACTGCGGTAAGTCTTGGAACACGCAGGGCCCCTGCAACAGGTCCTCTCTGAGAGGAAGAGGCCACGGATCTTCTGTGAGCATTTCCTGAAGATCTGAATACCAGGCCCTTCGAGGCCAATCTGGAACAATGAGTATTGTCTGCACTCTTTTTCGTCTTATGATTCTCAATATCTTTGAGATGAATGGAAGAGGAGGGAACACATAGACCGACTGAAACACCCACGGTGTCACCAGGGCGTCCATGCTACTGCCTGAGGGTCCCTTGACCTGGCACAATACCTTCGAAGCTTCTTGTTGAGGCGTGACGCCATCATGTTTATTTGAGGAAGTCCCCAATGACTCGTTATCTCTGCAAAAACTTCTTGATGAAGTCCCCACTCCCCTGGATGGAGTTCGTGTCTGCTGAGGAAGTCTGCTTCCCAGTTGTCCACTCCCGGAATGAAGACTGCTGCCAAAGCGCTTATGTGATATTCCGCCCAGCAAAGAATCCTGGTGGCTTCCGCCATTGCCACTCTGCTCCTTGTCCCGCCTTGGCGGTTTACATGAGCCACGGCTGTGACGTTGCCTGATTGAATCAGAACCGGTAGGTCGCGAAGAAGATTCTCCGCTTGACGTAGGCCGTTGTATATGGCCCTCAATTCCAGTACGTTGATTTGTAGACAAGCCTCCTGGCTTGACCATAGTCCCTGAAAGTTTCTTCCTTGTGTGACGGCTCCCCATCCTCGGAGGCTCGCGTCCATGGTCACCAGAACCCAGACTTGAATGCCGAACCTGCGACCCTCTAGAAGGTGAGCACTCTGCAGCCACCACAGGAGAAACACCCTGGCCCTGTGGGGACAGGCTTATTTTCTGATGAATTTGAAGATGGGACCCGAACCACTTGTCCAGAAGGTCCCACTGAAACGTCCTCGCATGAAACCTGCCGAAGGGGATGGCCTCGTAGGTCGCCACCATTTTCCCCAGTACTCGAGTGCATTGATGGACTCTTTTCGGTTTTAACAGGTCTCTGACCATGTTCTGTAGTTCCTGGGCTTTTTCCATTGGGAGAAAAACCCTCTTTTGTTCCGTGTCCAGAATCATGCCTAAGAAAGATAGCCGAGTCGTTGGAACCAACTGTGACTTTGGTAGATTTAGAATCCAGCCATATTGCTGTAGCACTCTCAGGGAGAGCGACACGCTTTTCAGCAACTGATTTCTCGATCTCGCTTTTATCAGGAGATCGTCCAGGTACGGGATAATTGTGACTCCCTGCCGGCGCAGGAACACCATCATTTCCGCCATTACCTTGGTGAAAATCCTCGGGGCCATGGAAAGCCCAAACGGCAACGTCTGAAACTGGTAATGACAGTCCTGTACAGCGAATCTCAGGTACGCCTGATTAGGGGGATATATGGGGACATGAAGGTATGCATCCTTTATGTCTAGTGACACCATAAAATCCCCCCCTTCCAGGCTGGAGATAACTGCCCGAGTGATTCTATCTTGAATTTGAACTTTTTCAAGTACAGGTTTAGGGATTTTAAATTTAGAATGGGTCTGACCGAGCCATCCCGTTTCGGGACCACAAATAGGGTTGAATAGTACCCCTTCCCCTGTTGAACTAGGGGAACCTCGACAACCACTTGTTGTTGACACAGTTTTTGAATTGCAGCTAAAACTATCTCCCTTTCTGGGGAAGAAGCTGGTAAGGCCGATTTGAAAAACCGTCGAGGAGGCACGTCTTCGAATTCCAGCTTGTACCCTTGGGATACAATATCCACTGCCCAAGGATCCACATCTGACTGAACCCAGACGTAGCTGAAGAGTCGAAGACGTGCCCCCACCGGCGCAGACTCCCTCAGTGGAGCCCCAGCGTCATGCGGTGGATTTAGTAGAAGCCGGGGAGGACTACTGCTCCTGGGAACTAGCCGTAGCAGGCATTCTTTTCCCTATACCCTTACCTCTGGCGAGGAAGGAAGGGCCCCGACCTCTTCTGGACTTATGCGACCGAAAGGACTGCATCTGATATTGCGGCGTTTTCTTTTGCTGTGGGGAAACATAAGGTAAAAAAGTAGATTTACCCACGGTAGCTGTGGACACCAGGTCCGCAAGACCTTCCCCAAATAAATCCTCACCCTTGTAAGGCAAAACTTCCATATGCCTCTTTGAGTCGGCATCACCCGTCCATTGGCGGGTCCACAGGCAGGGCCATCTTAAGAGCAGTGTAGGCCCCTGGGCACAGCAATGCACTGGGCCCTCTACCCATACTCCAGCGGTAGGGGTGGGGGGTGCTATCAGCGGCAACTTTGATGTCCCGCGGGTGGTAAGGGGTGTTCTATCTTCCACTCAGCATGTAGGACCTGGAGCAGTAATTTCTGCTAATTACTCCTTTACTGTACAGATGGGGATAAACTGTAGAAGGGGGCATTGGGCTGAATGAAGAAGTCCTAGTACATGACTTCCAGGGTGGTAGGGGGTGTTTAATGCCTAGGGGAGGGGTGGATAGTGGATTGGGCTTAATATTCATCATTTTCCAGTGGGAGGGCAGCTTGCTTGACTGCAGATATCTCAAGTTCCTGAAAATGTATTTCTTAGCTTTGAATGAGATAAAAACCTAGACAGTACCACCTTTTAGAAAGTACTGGGGACTTGGGGACCAGAGTACAGAAACCAGAGCAATTCACCAATTAAAATCTAAAACTGCATATTAGGCGTGTGGAGCTGGAGCGGTGACCAGCTGCTTGAAGGCTGATATCTCTTGTTCTGGGCTGAGTAGAGAAAAGCTAGCAGTGTCCACCAAAAGGAGAGAGTCACAGCCTTAGTATTATACCCTCAGAAAAACTCTAAGTCAGACAGAAACCGAGATATCTGGCTGGTAAGAACAATTAACAGGCTTGGATGGGGACCACTTCTTTCAAGTCGGATATCTCCGGTTCCCCAGGGCCGATTTTCAAAAAACTGGTACCCCTGGAAAGAGGGAACCCTCAGCTATCAGCCTAGGGCCCTTATACTCCTGGGGCCCTTGGGCAAGAGCCCATTGAGCCCATATGAAAAGACGGCTCTGTCCACAGGGCTCACCTAGCAGAAATCGCCATGACGTTGGCTCTCGAATCTAGCAGACCAACGTCTCTCTGAGCGTCTCTCATATATAAGACTGCGTCTTTAATGTGACCTAAGGTCAATAAAATGGTATCCCTATCCAGGGTATCAATGTCAGCTGACAAAGTATCCGTTCAAGCTGCTACAGCGCTACAAACCCAAGCCGATGCTATTGCCGATCTGAGCAAGGCACCCGTATGTGTATAAATTGATTTTAAGGTAGTTTCCTGTCTGCGATCAGCAGGATCCTTGAGGGCTGCCGTGTCTGGAGACGGTAGCGCCACCTTTTTGGACAAGCGCGTTAAAGCCTTGTCCACCCTGGGTGAGGATTCCCACCGTAACTTGTCCTGCGCAGGGAAAGGATACACCATAAGAATTCTCTTGGGAATCTGCAGTTTCTTGTCTGGAGTTTCCCAAGCCTTTTCAAATAACGCGTTCAGCTCATGAGATGGAGGAAAGGTTACCTCAGGTTTCTTTTCCTTAAACATGTGTACCCTCATGTCAGGGACAGAGGGGTTATCAGTGATATGTAAAACATCCTTTATTGCAATAATCATATAATGAATACTTTTGGCCACACTTGGGTGTAACCTCGCATCATCATAGTCGACACTGGAGTCAGAATCCGTGTCGGTATCAGTGTCTGCTACTTGGGACAGGGGACGTTTCTGAGACCCTGAAGGGCCCTGTGACACAGTCAAAGCCATGGATTGACTCCCTGTTCTATCACATTTGCATTTAAAACATTCAACAGATCCAACCAATCAGGTGTCGGCGTTGCCGACGGTGACACCACAATCATCTGCTCCACCTACTCCTTAGATGAGCCTTCCGCTTCAGACATGCCGACACACACGTACCGACACCCCCACACACTCAGGGATATTTCTATATGGAGACAGTTCCCCAATTAGGCCCTTTGGAGAGACAGAGAGAGAGAGTATGCCAGCACACACCCAGCGCCAACTGACACTGGAAACAAAATTCCCAGTTAAAACAGCGCTTTTATATCAATATACAGTTGTGCTCATAAGTTTACATACCCTAGCAGAATTTGTGATTTTCTGGCCATTTGTCAGAGAATATGAATGATAACTCACATCTTTTCTTTCACTCATGGTTAGTGGTTGGGTGAAGCCATTTATTGTCAAACAACTGTGTTTACTCTTTTTAAATCATAATGACAACAGAAACTACCCAAATGACCCTGATCAAAAGTTTACATACCCTGGAGATTTTGGCCTGATAACATGCACACAAGTTGACACAAACAGGTTTGAATGGCTACTAAAGGTAACCATCCTCACCTGTGATCTGTTTGCTTGTAATCAGTGTGTGTGTAAAAGGTCAGTGAGTTTCTGGACTCATGAAAGACCCTTGCATCTTTCATCCAGTGCAGTTTCTGGATTCTGAGTCATGGGGAAAGCAAAAGAATTGTCAAAGGATCTGCAGGAAAAGGTAATTGAACTGTATAAAACAGGAAAGGGATATAAAAAGATATCCAAGCAATTGAGAATGCCAATCAGCAGTATTCAAACTCTAATTAAGAAGTGGAAAATGAGGGATTCTGTGGAAACCAAATCACGGTCAGGTAGACCAACAAAAATTTCAGCCACAACTGCCAGGAAAATTGTGCGGGATGCAAAGAAAAATCCACAAGTAACTTCAGCTGAAATACAGGACTCTCTGAAAAAAAGTGGTGTGGTTGTTTCAAGATGCACAATAAGGAGGTATTTGAAGAAAAATGGGCTGCATGGTCGAGTCGCCAGAAGAAAGCCATTACTACACAAATGCCACAAAGCATCCCGCTTACAATACTCCAAACAGCACAGAGACAAGCCTCAAAACTTCTGGAACAAAGTCATTTGGAGTGATGAGACCAAAATTTAATTTTTTGGCCACAACCATAAACGTTACATTTGGAGAGGAGTCAACAAGGCCTATGATGAAAAGTACACCATTCCTACTGTGAAACACGGAGGTGGATTGCTGATGTTTTGGGGATGTGTGAGCTACAAAGGCACTGGAAACTTGGTCAAAATTGATGGCAAGATGAATGCAGAATGTTATCAGAAAATACTGGAGGAAAATTTGCACTCATCAGCCCGGAAGCTGCGCATGGGACATACTTGGACGTTCCAACATGACAATGATCCAAAACACAAGGCCAAGTTGACCTATCATTGGCTACAGCAGAATAAAATAAAGGTTCTGGAGTGGCCATCTCAGTCTCCTGACCTCAATATCATTGAGCCACTCTGGGGAGATCTCAAACGTGCAGTTCATGCAAGACAGCCCAAGAACTGGAGGCTTTTTGCCAAGAAGAATGGGCAGCTTTACCATCTGAGAAAATAAAGAGCCTCATCCACAACTACCACAAAAGACTTCAAGCTGTCATTGATGTTAAAGGGGGCAATACATGGTATTAAGAACTCGGGTATGTAAACTTTTGATCAGGGTCATTTGGGTTGTTTCTGTTGTCATTATGATTTAAAAAGAGTAAACACAGTTGTTTGACAATAAATGGCTTCACCCAACCACTTACCATGAGTGAAAGAAAAGTTTGTGAGTTATCATTCATATTCTCTGACAAATGGACAGAAAATCACAAATTCTGCTAGGGTATGTAAACTTATGAGCACAACTGTATATATATATATATACACTCACTGCGCCAATTAAATGTGCCCCCCCCCCTCTTTTTTGCCCTCTGTCACTGTGTTCAGCAGGGGAGAGTCCGGGGAGCCAGCTTCTCTCCAGTGTGCTGTGGAGAAAAATGGCGCTGGTTAGTGCTGCAGGATCAAGCTCTGCCCCCTCAGCGGTGGGCTTTGGTCCCGCTCAAATTTACAATACTGGCGGGGTTTATTTAATATACTGCTTCCGCAGTATATATATGTCAGCCAGTCCCTTGAGGTTTATTATTGCTGCCCAGGGCGCGCGCCCTGCACCCTTCAGTGCCCGCTGTTAGTGTGTGAGTGTGTGGGAGCAATGGCGCGCAGCGTTACCTCAGAGAAGATCTGAAGTCTTCTGCCGCCTTTGAAGTCTTCTTTCTTCTAATACTCACCCGGCTTCTATCTTCCGGCTCTGAGAAGGACGGCGGCAAGGCTCCGGGACGAACGGCGAGGGTGAGACCTGCGTTCCGACCCTCTGGAGCCAATGGTGTCCAGTAGCCTAAGAAGCAGAGCTTATCATTTAAGTAGGTCTGCTTCTCTCCCCTCAGTCCCACGATGCAGGGAGACTGTTGCCAGCAGAGCTCCCTGAAATTAAAAAAACCTAACACAATTATTTTTACAGAGAAACTCAGGAGAGCTCCCCTGCAATGCACCCAGTTTCCTCTGGGCACAGGATCTAACTGAGGTCTGGAGGAGGGGCATAGAGGGAGGAGCCAGTGCACACACAGCTAAAGTTCTTTATAGTGCCCATGTCTCCTGCGGAGCCCGTCTATACCCCATGGTCCTTACGGAGTCCCCAGCATCCTCTAGGACGTAAGAGAAAAATATAAAGGAGTCTACTGAGACCTAGTACACAGGTGGTCTTCAGGTTGCCGGCTGTCCGGGTCCCGCGCACAGTATACCGGCGCCGGAATCCCGACAACCGGCATACCGACACCGTTTCTCCCTCTTGGGGGTCCACGAGCCCCCTGGAGGGAGAATAGATAGCGTGGCGTGCCACCGTGCCCGCAGCGTGGCAAGCGCAGCGACTGTCGGTATGCCAGCGGTTGGGATTCTGACGCCGGTATGCTGTGCGCCGGGACCCCGACAGCCGGCATACTATACTACACCCTAGTACACAAGTCTTGAGAAATCTTAAGCTAATAATGCAATGGGGTCAAAACCACCTTGAAAGGCGATTATTCTGCCTTGAGCCATATATTGTAGTTTACAGTCATAGCCAATACTATGATTTTCCTAAGGATGCAGTTAGCAATTGGGTTAAATGATAAATTATCTTGTTTAGACTGAAATTTCCATCAAAGATAATACTGGCCACATCTGCATAATGCTGAACTACAAGTAATGTAGTAAACTCTAACAAAGTTAAATACCTTCCACTGCCCCCTGTATAACCACTGGACCTTTATCAGAAGTCATGGCATACATTAGCAGCTTTTAATCTCTCAGAGATTTGTAAACTGTCTGTTTTGCAGAATGGTCCAAGATTCCACTAGCAAAAGCTAGAAGTGAGAATATTCCAAATATTAAAACTATTCGGAAGCCAAAGAGCAGCTGGACTCATTACTACATATTGGGAGTAATTCAGAGTTGATCGCAGCAGCAAATTTGTTAGCAGTTGGGTAAAACCATGGTGGTCATTCCGAGTTGATCGCTCGCTGCCGATTTTCGCAGCGCAGCGATCAGGTGAAAAAATGGCATTTATGCGCATGCGCATGGTACGCAGCGCGCATGCGCTAAGTACTTTCACACAAAACTTTGTAGTTTTACACAAGCTCGAGCGACGCTTTTCAGTCGCTCGAGTGATCGTAGAGTGATTGACAGGAAACGGGTGTTTCTGGGCGGCAACTCAGCGTTTTCGGGGAGTGTGCTGAAAAACGCAGGCATCACGGATAAAAACACAGGCGTGCCTGGGGAAACGGGGGCGTGTTTGTGACGTCAAACCAGGAACCAAACAGTCTGCAGTGATTGCAATCTAGGAGTAGGTCTGGAGCTACTCAGAAACTGCAGGAAAAATTTTGCGCGCAATTCTGCTAACCTTTCGTTCGCACTTCTGCTAAGCTAAGATACACTTCCAGAGGGCGGTGGCATAGCGTTTGCACGGCTGCTTGTAGTTTCAAAGTAGCTCAAAACCTAATCAGCGTTTTCAATCACTTCAGACTATTCAGTTCCGGATTTGACGTCACAAACCCGCCCAGCCACGCCTGCGTTTTCCCGCACACTCCCTGAAAACGGTCAGTTGCCACCCAGAAACGCCCACTTCATGTCAATCACTCTGCGGCAAGCAGTGCAACTGAAATGCATCGCTAGACCCTTTGCAAAACTACATAGTTTGTTGTGCCTGTACGTCGCGCGCATTCGCAGAACTGCCGGTTTTTAGCCTGATCGCTGCGCTGCGAACAAATGCAGCTAGCGATCAACTCGGAATGACCCCCTAGGTCCATTGGGGGTAATTCCAAGTTGATCGCAGCAGGATATTTTTTAGCAGTTGGGCAAAACCATGTGCACTGCAGGGGGGGGGGTGGGGGATATAACATGTGCAGAGAGAGATAGATTTGGGTGTGGTGAGTTCAATCTGCAATCTAAATTGCAGTGTAAAAATAAAGCAGCCAGAATTTACCCTGCACAGAAACAAAATAACCCACCCAAATCTAGCTCTCTCTGCAAATGTTATATCTGCCTCCTCTGCAGTGCACATGGTTTTGCCCAATTGCTAAAAAATGTCTTGCTGCGATCAACTTGGAATTACCCCCAATGTTCTGTGATACACATTGCAGAACAGAGAAATGCCGATTCTCTGCTCAGCTGTATTTGTGATAAAATTATCAGAACACTATTATAAGAGAACGCCACCCGTTGTTATAGTGTAATATCTGTGGCAAAGTTATTTAAACTGTCATGGACGACTACAGGGCTTCTTTAGAGGCTATGATCCCCTTTGGTGCGAAATACCCACAGCACTCTTATAACACGCCCATAAGACAGTATACTGTATCTCCATGCACCTGAATAGCCACCGCCCAGTCACCACCAATACATTCCCTATACATTTCCTAATCGCTACTGCGACTCTGTACTCACAACTATGGGACACTTGAGCTACTGTATGTGACTTTTTGGCTACCGAGTCACATGCGCAATTGAAAAACATCGACCAATTGCATGAATAGCAGCATTGCGTCATAATCAGGCACTTGGGGTGGGATGTAATGGCGCCTGAGCTTGTCGGAGGTGCGAGGTTGCTGGAGAAATTCAGACTTTTTTTTTAAAGCGCCAGTCGTTTACAAGCCAAAACCATGCCACGCCCCTGGTGTCCTCAAAATTATGACCCAGCTTGCTATAGAGACACCCAGCAACATGGTGATAGCAGGATTCTTGGTGGGAACAGCCGATATTAGCCCCTATGGCAGTAAACTCCTTTGTTTTGTTTTTTAGAACAGTTCTGCACACTAATTCCGGCAAATCGCTATAAGCTTTTTCAAGAAAAAATATTTGCAAGCATCCGAAAAATTGCTGATGAAGAATAATAAGTGCTATGTGTAGCTGGAAAACATAACTAAATGGGGATTTAACTACAGGGGTACCTATGTAAAGTCCGCAGGCTGACCTCCACCACCAGAACAAAACACAGTGGCCCTCATTCCGAGTTGTTCGCTCGCAAGCTGCTTTTAGCAGCATTACACACGCTAAGCCGCCGCCTACTGGGAGTGAATCTTAGCATAGCAGAATTGCGAACGAAAGATTCTCAAAATTGCGAATAGAAATTTCTTTGCAGTTTCTAAGTAGCTCCACACTTACTCTGCCACTGCGATCAGTTCAGTCAGTTTCGTTTCTGGTTTGACGTCACAAACACACCCAGCGTTCGCCCAGACACTCCCCCGTTTCTCCAGCCACTCCCGCGTTTTTCCCAGAAACGGCAGCGTTTTTTCACACACTCCCATAAAACGGTCAGTTTCCGCCCAGAAACACCCACTTCCTGTCAATCACACTCCGATCACCAGAACGAAGAAAAAACCTCGTAATGCCGTGAGTAAAATACCAAACTTCTTAGCAAATTTACTTGACGCAGCCGCAGTGCGAACATTGCGCATATGCAGTTAGCGGAAAATCGCACCGCTGCGAAGAAAAATAACGAGCGAACAACTCGGAATGAGGGCCCGTGCCTCAACAAAGGGAAGGAGGAACGCTGTACTGGGTGTCTGGTCAGAGCAGCGTTCCAGAGAGACTGTGTGATAGACATATTCAATAGATGTATTACTACTCAGTTAGGTATAGTCACAGAGTCTTTATTGATCAAATACACCTTACGCTTTCAAGGATTCCATCGGCTTTGTATCTTCCAGCTGGGCTAAACTGCTGCCTTCCCGATGACCTACAACACAATACAAGGATATATACACACAAATGCCATACTGTAATATGAGAGTACTCAGGAATCATCCCTTATTCAATTGACTGGAAAGTAGTTTATTGTGTAGACATGAGACGCACTCCACTAGTTCAGTATTTACAGGAGGCCCGCAGTACTGCTGGCTCTGCAACTGTGGGCACAGGGAACCCTATGTAAAGGTGCATACACACGGTGAGATATTGTCTATGCCCCATTTTGACTATGCGATTTCCCTTGAACTTCCCCCAGAGCCCAGAAGCACCGATATTGTCTATAAATACGGGAGGGTAATTCAGAGTTGTTCGCTGCAGCAAATTTGTTAGATTTGGGTGGGTTATTTTGTTTCTGTGCAGGGTAAATACTGTCTGCTTTATTTTTACACTGCAATTTAGATTTCAGTTTGAACACACCCCACCCAAATCTAACTCTCTCTGCACATGTTATATCTGCCCCCCCTGCAGTGCACATGGTTTTGCCCAACTGCTAACAAATTTGCTGCTACGATCAGGTCTGAATTAGGCCCACGGTGCGATTTTGGCTATGTGCGATTTTGACTATTGCATACTTTAAACTAGATGACTTGCCTGCACAGTTTATTTATTTTTTTCTTGCAATACCGATCCCACGGGACCTTTCATCGGTATCACAAGCTGTGTACACACGGTGCAATTTGCACTAACTTTTCTTACGATTTTGACTATATATTCAAAATCGTAAGATTGCACTGCACCGTGTGTATGCACCGTAAGAGAGAAGGCGAGAGGTTGCTGTTGTTTGTTGTACACTGGAAAGGCCCCCGTACATCTGCAACTCATTGTTGCAATTTCCCGGTCCCCCAACGCCAAGTGGGGGAATCGGAGATATTTAACAGGTTGAAAGATCTCCATTCCGTGACCCTGGCCCGTGATTAGAAAATCAGGGATTTTTAACATATATTCCCAGATTTCCTGACGGATCGCCGATCATTGACAGGCGTTTCTAGTAGGAACGGGAAAACAGACGCCAGACGTATGTGGCCCTTAGGACAGAAGATCTCCAGTCATCAGACAGATATCTGTTCTCTCAGGTTCAGCCTGTTTGTTGAGGATTTTGTTAATATAACAGCAACATGTGAAATAAATACCATCCGTGTGTCAGTTTGCTCCTGCTGCATAGATGGTTTACTGCACAGTCCTAGAGACTGCCAAACATCTGTCTGCTGCAAATGTGACTGTGCCATATAATAACTTAACCATATACTGTACATAGTATAACAGGCTGACTATAGGGGGAAGCTTGAAAATCACAGCACCATCAAATTCCATCCTGTTTTAATTTGTGTTTCAGCCGTCAAGGAGCAGCCCTGATCCATCTTGCAATGGGATCAGCTCCCTAGTTCCTAGAACTTAGGGCCTAATTCACACCTGATCACTAGCAAGCGATTTTTGCACTGCTGTGATCAGATAGTCGCCGCCTGCAGGGGGAGTGTATTTTAGCTGTGCAAGTGTGCGAACGCATGTGTAGCAGAGCTGTACAAACAGATTTTGTGCAGTCTCTGCGCAGCCCAGGACTTACTCAGCCGCTGCGATCACTTCAGCCTGTCTGGGACCGGAATTGACATCAGGAACACTCCCTGCCAACGCATGGACACGCCTGAGTTTTTCCAGGCACTCCCTGAAAACGGTCAGTTGACACCCACAAATGCCCTCTTCCTGTCAATCTCCATGCGAACGGATCCGTCGCACAAACCCATCGCTGAGCGGCGATCCGCTTTGTACCCGTGCGACGCGCCTGCACATTGTGGTGCATACGCATGCGCAGTTTGGACCTGATCGTCCGCTGTGTGAAAACGCACAGCAGCGATCAGGCCTGAATTACCCCCCTAGCCTGGTCTGATATACAAAGCAATACATTGTGTGATCATTACATTACTTATTACTACTCACAATGTGACGACTGCTTCCTTGCTTTCGCCAGCACGCCATAAGATTTCCGCTATGGCTTTATACAGGCAACTTGATCTACGAGTGTCTGAAGGCTGCAAAGCTGAGCTAAATAGGGAAAAGCACATTATACATAAAATACGCAAAAGTATCAATAATGTAGCTGTAATACAGCAGTAAATAGTCAATACACAGTCTATAAAATAAGAATTTACTTACCGATAATTCTATTTCTCGTAGTCCGTAGTGGATGCTGGGGACTCCGTAAGGACCATGGGGAATAGCGGCTCCGCAGGAGACTGGGCACAAAAGTAAAGCTTTAGAACTACCTGGTGTGCACTGGCTCCTCCCCCTATGACCCTCCTCCAAGCCTCAGTTAGGATACTGTGCCCGGACGAGCGTACACAATAAGGAAGGATTTTGAATCCCGGGTAAGACTCATACCAGCCACACCAATCACACCATATAACTTGTGATCTAAACCCAGTTAACAGCATGATAACAGAGGAGCCTCTAGAAAAGATGGCTCACTACAGCAATAACCCGATTTTTTTGGTAACAATAACTATGTACCAGTATTTCAGACAATCCGTACTTGGGATGGGCGCCCAGCATCCACTACGGACTACGAGAAATAGAATTATCGGTAAGTAAATTCTTATTTTCTCTAACGTCCTAAGTGGATGCTGGGGACTCCGTAAGGACCATGGGGATTATACCAAAGCTCCCAAACGGGCGGGAGAGTGCGGATGACTCTGCAGCACCAAATGAGAGAACTCCCGGTCCTCCTCAGCCAGGGTATCAAATTTGTAGAATTTTACAAACGTATTTGCTCCTGACCAAGTAGCTGCTCGGCAAAGTTGTAAAGCCGAGACCCCTCGGGCAGCCGCCCAAGATGAGCCCACCTTCCTTGTGGAATGGGCTTTTACAGATTTTGGCTGTGGCAGGCCTGCCACAGAATGTGCAAGCTGAATTGTACTACAAATCCAACGAGCAATAGTCTGCTTAGCAGCAGGAGCACCCAGCTTGTTGGGTGCATACAGAATAAACAACGAGTCAGATTTTCTGACTCCAGCCAGCCTGGAAACCTATATTTCCAGGGCTCTGACAACGTCTAGCAACTTGGAGTCCTCCAAGTCCCTAGTAGCCGCAGGCACCACAATAGGTTGATTCAGGTGAAACGCTGAAAACCACCTTAGGGAGAAACTGAGGACAAGTCCTCAATTCCGCCCTGTCCGAATGGAAAATCAGATGAGGGCTTTTACAGGATAAAGCCGCCAATTCTGACACGCACCTGGCCCAGGCCAGGGCCAACAGCATGACCACTTTCCATGTGAGATATTTTAACTCCACATATTTAAGTGGTTCAAACCAATGTGACTTTTGGAACCCAAAAACTACATTTAGATCCCAAGGTGCCACTGGAGGCACAAAAGGAGGCTGTATATACAGTACCCCTTTCACAAACGTCTGAACTTCAGGGACTGAAGCTAGTTCTTTTTGGAAGTAAATTGACAGGGCCGAAATTTGAACCTTAATGGACCCCCATTTCAGGCCCATAGACACTCCTGTTTGCAGGAAATGTAGGAATCGACCAAGTTGAAAATTCCTCCGTCGGGGCCTTACTGGCCTCGCACCACGCAACATATTTTCGCCAAATGCGGTGATAATGTTTTGCGGTTATATCTTTCCTGGCTTTGATCAGGATAGGGATGACTTCATCCGGAATGCCTTTTTCCTTCAGGATCCGGCGTTCAACCGCCCTGCCGTTAAACGCAGCCGCGGTAAGTCTTGGAACAGACAGGGTCCTTGCTGGAGCAGGTCCCTTCTTAGAGGTAGAGGCCACGGATCCTCCGTGAGCATCTCTTGAAGTTCCGGTTACCAAGTCCTTCTTGGCCAATCCGGAGCCACGAATATAGTGCTTACTCCTCTCCATCTTATAATTCTCAGTACCTTGGTTATGAGAGGCAGAGGAGGGAACACATACACTGACTGGTACACCCACTGTGTTACCAGAGCATCTACAGCTATTGCCTGAGGGTCCCTTGACCTGGCGCAATACTTGTCGAGTTTTATAAACATGTGGAAGACTTCTGGGTGAAGTCCCCACTCTCCCGGGTGGAGGTCGTGTCTGCTGAGGAAGTCTGCTTCCCAGTTGTCCACTCCCGGAATGAATACTGCTGACAGTGCTATCACATGATTTTCCGCCCAGCGAAGAATCCTTGCAGCTTCTGCCATTGCCCTTCTGCTTCTTGTGTCACCCTGTCTGTTTACGTGGGTGACTGCCGTGATGTTGTCCGAATGGATCAACTCCGGGTGACCTTGAAGCAGAGGTCTTGCTGAGCTTAGAGCATTGTAAATGGCCCTTAGCTTTAGGATAATTATGTGAAGTGATGTCTCCAGGCTTGACCATAAGCTCTGGAAATTCCTTCCCTGTGTGACTGCTCCCCAGCCTCGCAGGCTGGCATCCGTGGTCACCAGGACCCAGTCCTGAATGTGCGGCCCTCTAGAAGATGAGCACTCTGCAACCACCACAGGAGAGACACCCTTGTGCTTGGTGACAGGGTTATCCGCTGATGTATCTGAAGATGCGACCCAGACCATTTGTCCAGCAGGTCCCACTGGAAAGTTCTTGCGTGGAATCTGCCGCATGGGATTGCTTCATAGGAAGCCACCATTTTTTCCAGAACCATCTCATTGATGTACTGAGACTTGGCTCGGTTATAGGAGGTTCCCGACTAGCTCGGATAACTCCCTGACTTTCTCCTCCGGGAGAAACACCTTTTTCTGAACTGTGTCCAGGATCATCCCTAAGAACAGAAGATGAGTCGTCGGAATCAGCTGCGATTTTGGAATATTGAGAATCCAATCGTGCTGCCGCAACACTACCTGAGATAGTGCTACACCGACCTCCAACTGTTCCCTGGATCTTACCCTTATCAGGGAATCGTCCAAGTAAGGGATAACTAAAATTCCCTTCCTTCGAAGGAGTATCATCATTTCGGCCATTACCTTGGTAAAGACCCGGGGTGCCGTGGACCATTCCTACGGCAGCGTCTGAAACTGATAGTGACAGTTCTGTACCATAAACCTGAGGTACCCTTGGTGAGAAGGGTAAATTGGGACATGAAGGTAAGCATCCTTGATGTACCGAGACATCATGTAGTCCTCTTCTTCCAGGTTCGCAATCACTGCTCTGAGTGACTCAATCTTGAATTTGAACCTCTGTATGTAAGTGTTCAAAGATTTTAGATTTAGAATCGGTCTCACCGAGCCGTCCGGCTTCGGTACCACAACAGTGTGGAATAATACCCCGTTCCCTGTTGCAGGAGGGGTACCTTGATTATCACCTGCTGGGAATACAGCTTGTGAATGGCTTCCAAAACTGTCTCCCTGTCAGAAGGAGACATCGGTAAAGCCGACTTTAGGAAACGGCGAGGGGGAGACGTCTCGAATTCCAATTTGTACCCCTGAGATATCACCTGAAGGATCCAGGGGTCTACTTGCGAGTGAGCCCACTGCGCGCTGAAATTCATTGAGACGGGCCCCCACCGTGCCTGATTCTGCTTGTAAAGCCCCAGCGTCATACTGAGGGCTTGGCAGAGGCGGGAGAGGGTTTCTGTTCCTGGGAACTGGCTGATTTCTGCAGCCTTTTTCCTCTCCCTCTGTCACGGGGCAGAAATGAGGAACCTTTTGCCCGCTTGCCCACGAAAAGACTGCGCCTGATAATACGGCGTCTTCTCATGTTGAGAGGCGACCTGGGGTACAAACGTGGATTTCCCAGCTGTTGCCGTGGCCACCAGGTCTGAAAGACCGACCCCAAATAACTCCTCCCCTTAATAAGGCAATACTTCCAAATGCCGTTTGGAATCCGCATCACCTGACCACTGTCGTGTCCATAACCCTCTACTGGTAGAAATGGACAACGCACTTTGACTTGATGCCAGTCGGCAAATATTCCGCTGTGCATCACGCATATATAGAAATGCATCTTTTAAATGCTCTATAGGCAATAATATACAGTCCCTATCTAGGGTATCAATATTTTCAGTCAGGGAATCCGACCACGCCAACCCAGCACTGCACATCCAGGCTGAGACGATTGCTGGTCGCAGTATAACACCAGTATGTGTGTAAATACCTTTTAGGATGCCCTCCTGCTTTCTATCAGCAGGATCCTTAAGGGCGTCCATCTCAGGAGAGGGTAGAGCCCTTGTTCTTACAAGCGTGTGAGCGCTTTATCCACCCTAGGGGGTGTTTCCCAACGCACCCTAACCTCTGGCGGGAAAGGATATAATGCCAATAACATTTTAGAAATTATCAGTTGTTATCGGGGGAAAACCACGCATCATCACACACCTCATTTAATTTCTCAGATTCAGGAAAACTACAGGTAGTTTTTCCTCACCGAACATAATACCCCTTTTTGGTGGTACTCGTATTATCAGAAATGTGTAAAACATTTTTCATTGCCTCAATCATGTAACGTGTGGCCCCACTGGAAGTCACATTTGTCTCTTCACCGTCGACACTGGAGTCAGTATCCGTGTCGGCGTCTATATCTGCCATCTGAGGTAACGGGCGCTTTAGAGCCCCTGACGGCCTATGAGACGTCTGGACAGGCACAAGCTGAGTAGCCGGCTGTCTCATGTCAACCACTGTCTTTTATACAGAGCTGACACTGTTACGTAATTCTTCCAACAGTTCATCCACTCAGGTGTCGACCCCCTAGGGGGTGACATCACTATTACAGGCAATCTGCTCCGTCTCCACATCATTTTTCTCCTCATACATGTCGACACAAACGTACCGACATACAGCACACACACAGGGAATGCTCTGATAGAGGACAGGACCCCACTAGCCCTTTGGGGAGACAGAGGGAGAGTTTGCCAGCACACACCAGAGCGCTATATATATACAGGGATAACCTTATATAAGTGTTTTTCCCCTTATAGCTGCTGTATCTTTAATACTGCGCGTAATTAGTGCCCCCCTTCTCTTTTTTAACCCTTTCTGTAGTGTAGTGACTGCAGGGGAGAGCCAGGGAGCTTCCCTCCAACGGAGCTGTGAGGGAAAATGTCGCCAGTGTGCTGAGGAGATAGGCTCCGCCCCCTTCTCGGCGGCCTTATCTCCCGTTTTTCTATGTATTCTGGCAGGGGTTAAATTCATCCATATAGCCCAGGAGCTATATGTGATGCATTTTTTGCCATCCAAGGTGTTTTTATTGCGTCTCAGGGCGCCCCCCCCCAGCGCCCTGCACCCTCAGTGACCGGAGTGTGAAGTGTGCTGAGAGCAATGGCGCACAGCTGCAGTGCTGTGCGCTACCTTGTTGAAGACAGGACGTCTTCTGCCGCCGATTTTCCGGACCTCTTCTGTCTTCTGGCTCTGTAAGGGGGCCGGCGGCGCGGCTCTGGGACCCATCCATGGCTGGGCCTGTGATCGTCCCTCTGGAGCTAATGTCCAGTAGCCTAAGAAGCCCAATCCACTCTGCACGCAGGTGAGTTCGCTTCTTCTCACCTTAGTCCCTCGATGCAGTGAGCCTGTTGCCAGCAGGTCTCACTGAAAATAAAAAACCTAAAACTAAACTTTTCACTAAGCAGCTCAGGAGAGCCACCTAGTGTGCACCCTTCTCGTTCGGGCACAAAAATCTAACTGAGGCTTGGAGGAGGGTCATAGGGGGAGGAGCCAGTGCACACCAGGTAGTTCTAAAGCTTTACTTTTGTGCCCAGTCTCCTGCGGAGCCACTATTCCCCATGGTCCTTACGGAGTCCCCAGCATCCACTTAGGACGTTAGAGAAAATGTGTACGGGGAGTATATAAACATTAATACTGTAAAACTATAGGTAGTCTTCTATCAGGTACATAAGTGTCTGCTGAATGGACAGACGTCATGGACGTCCAAATTCCACATCACGGAACGAAGACTGTCGCAGCAATGGTTGAAACATCTTGGCACATTTGGCTGGGCTCGGTAACGTGCAACTTATGTGTTTTTATTTATAACACAAACCATAATAATGACCTTTTTTTGCATTCTTATTTACAATAACCTTATTTCCAACAGGACGCAAACAAATCAGGTTTGAATCTCTACTACGACTGGTAATTACTACAATAAACAAGGCCCTTCTAACATTACATGACATAATTCATTGTTCGACAAGTGCGCTTATGAATTCAGTTTCCCGTACATGGATGACAGGTTTCTACCTTATTGCAAATTACAAATAAAAGGAAATGACTGTACTATAAAGAATTGTGTGAAAACTGCTGATAAATGTGTTGGCTTTATTTCAAAAGTGGATTAATGTATTAACCCTACAATGTACTCTTATCCTTACTCCACCATATTACGGCATTTCCATCGTTCTAACTCGTGCTGCTTTTTTCCCTTATTTTTTTTTCTATGTACTATAAAACAGGATTTTAATTACCTACCGGTAAATCCATTTCTCGTAGTCAGTAGAAGATGCTGGGGTCCACATTAGTACCATGGGGTATAGACGGGTCCACTAGGAGCCATTGGCACTTTAAGAGTTTGAGAGTGTGGGCTGGCTCCTCCCTCTATGCCCCTCCTACCAGACTCTGTCCAGAAACTGTGCCCGAGGAGACGGATATCGAGAGAAGGATTTTACACAGATAGTGGCGAGATTCACACCAGCTCACACACAAGGCAAACCAAGCTAACTAGCTTGAAACATCAGCAACGGCTGAACAGGATTACTTACCAAGTAACAAAACAGTACTTTAACCTAGAACTAAGCAGTACTGAACTAAATAACCACTGCATGATCACAAAGCGCTGGGCGGGTGCCCAGCATCCTCTACGGACTACGAGAAAAGGATTTACCGGTAGGTAATTAAAATCCTAATTTCTCTTACGTCCTAGAGGATGCTGGGGTCTACATTAGTACCATGGGGATGTACCAAAGCTCCCAGAACGGGAGGGAGAGTGCGGAGGCTTCTGCAGAACCAATTGACCAAACTTTAGGTCCTCAGAAGCCAAAGTATCAAACTTGTAGAACATTGCGAACTTGTTCGACCCCGATCAAGTAGCTGCTCGGCAGAGTTGCAATGCCAAGACACCCCGGGAAGCCGCCCAGGAAGAACCCACCTTACGAGTAGAGTGGGCCTTAACAGACGTAGGACACAGCAAGCCTGCCGTAGAATACATATGCTGGATAGTGAACCTGATCCAGCGAGAGATTGTCTGCGTAGAAGCTGGACACGCAATTTTCTTGGGATCATACAGGACAAACAGAGAGTCCGTTCTGTGACAAGCAGTCCTCCTCACACAGATCTTTAGAGACCTTGCAACATCCAAGGACTTTGATGAAATTGAGGAGTAAGTCGCAACCTGCACCACAATAGGTTGGCTGATATGAAATGCCGACACAATCTTCGGAAAAAACTGCTGATGTGTCCGAAGCTCAGCTCTATCTTCATGGAAGATCAAGTATGGGCTTTTACATGACAAGGCCCCTAACTCCGACACAAGTCTAGCAGAAGCTAAGGCCAACAAAGTGACAGCCTTCCACGTGAGAAACTTGACCTCAACCTCCTGTAGAGACTCAAACCAGTCCGACTGGAGGAACTGCAACACCACGTTAAGATCCCAAGGCGCCGTAGGCGGTACAAAGGGAGGTTGTATGTGCAGAACTCCCTTCAAAAAATTCTGAACATCAGGCAGGGCAGCCAACTGTTTCTGGAAGAAAATGGATAGGGACAAAATTTGGACCTTTATGGATCCTAACCTCGGGCCCATATCCACACCTGTTTGCAGGAAGAGGAGAAACCGTCCCAGTTGAAACTCCACCGCAGGAAACTTCTTGGACTCACACCTAGATACATATTTTTTCAGAATACGATGGTAATGTTTTGACGTTACTCCTTTCCTAGCCTGTATTAGGGTAGGAATAACCTTGTTCGGAATGCCCTTCCGAACTAGTATCTGGCGTTCAACCTCCATGACATCAAACGTAGCCGTGGTAAGTCTTGATAGCCGAATGGCCCCTGCTGCAGCAGGTCCTCCCGAAGAGGAAGAGGCCTCGGCTCTTCTAGCAGTAGATCCAGAAGATCTGCGTACCAAGCTCTTCTTGGCCAGTCCGGAGCAATGAGGATTGCCTGAACTTTTGTTCTCATTATGAGTTTGAGACCTCTTGGAATGAGTGAAAGTGGAGGAAACACGTACACCGACTGGAACACCCACGGAGTCACTAGGGCGTCCACAGCCACTGCTTGCGGGTTCCTCGACCTGGAACAATACCACCAAAGCTTCTTGTTGAGACGAGAGGCCATCATGTCGATTTAGGGTACGCACCAAAGATCTGTTACCTCCTTGAACACCTCCGGATGGAGACCACACTCCCCTGGAAGGAGATAGTGTCTGCTGAGGAAGCCTGCTTTCCAGCTGTCTACTCCAGGAATGAAGATTGCCGACATCGCCAATGCATGTTTTTCTGCCCAGAGGATGATTCATGTTACCTCTGACATTGCAGCTCTGCTCTTCATTCCGCCCTGTCGGTTATGTAAGCCACCGTCGTTACATTGTCCATCTGCACTTGAATGGCCCAATTTCTCAGAAGATGGGCCGCTTGAAGAAGACCGTTGTAGACGGCTCTTAGTTCCAGAATGTTTATTGGCAGGCCGGCTTCCAGACTTGACAACCTTCCTTGGAAGGTTTCCCCTTGAGTGACTGCGCCCCAGCCCCGGTGACTTGCATCCGTGGTTAGAAGGATACAGTCCTGAATCCCGAATCTGCGGCCCTCCAGAAGTTGAGGTAAGTGCAGCCACCAGAGGAGTGAAATCCTGGCCTTTGGCGACGTATTCTCTGGTGCATGTGCAGATGAGATCCCGACCACTTGTCCAGGAGATCCAGTTGGAAGGACCGAGCGTGATACCTTCCGTACTGCAGTGCCTGGTAAGAGGCCACTATCTTCCCCAGAAGGCGAATGCACTGATGAACTGACACCCGGGCTGGCTTCAGGACATCCCGGACCATCGTTTGAATGACCAATACTTTTTCCTCTGGGAGAAACACCCTCTGCACCTCCGTGTGAGGGACATGCCCAGAAAGGACAACCTCCTGATTGGTTCCAATTGTGATTTTGGAAGATTCAGGATCCAACCATGTGCCCTGAGAAGCTGGGTCGTGAGTGTTATGGACCGTAACAGCTTCTCCTTGGACGATGCCTTCATCAGCAGATCGTCCAGATACGGAATTATGTTCACCCCCTGTCTGCGGAGGAGAATCATAATTTTCGCCATCACCTTGGAGAATACCCTCGGTGCTGTGGAGAGCCCGAATGGGAGGGCCTGAAACTGAAAGTGACAGTCCAACAATGCAAATCAAAGATAAGCTTGATGCAGCAGCCAAATCGGAATGTAGAGGTACGCAACCTTGATATCCAGGAATACTAGGAATTTCTCCTCCTCCAGACCTGATATCACTGCCCTTAGAGACTCCATTTTGAACTTTAACTCCCTCAGAAAGGTGATTTTAAGTTCAGAATGGGCCTGAACGAACCATCCGTTTTGGTACCACGAAAAAGTTTGAATAGTAACCTTTTGTGTTGCATATGAGGAGGTACTGGTACAATAACTTGTGCCTCCACCAACTTCTGGACGGCTTCTTGCAGGACAGTCCTGTCTGCCAGCAGAGCTGGCAAGCCTGATCTGAAAAATCGGTGAGGAGGGAGATTTTGAAATTCCAGCCTGTACCCCTCGGACATAATATCTTGCACCCAGGGGCCCAGGCCGGAGGAAACTCAGACATGACTGAAATGTCTGAGTCTCGCTCCCACTAACCCCACCTCCAGGGTGTGCAGTCCACCGTCATGCGGAGGACTTTGGTGTACCTGAAGCAGGTTTCTGTTCCTGGGAACCTGAAGCCGCAGGTTTCTTGAACTTGGGCCGACCTCCCCAAAAGAAGGTGTTGGACAGCTTGGCCTTTCTGGGCTTGTTAGACCGAAAGGGCTGTGATGTAGCTGAAGAAAAGGGTTTCTTCGGAGCAGGTGTAGCTGAGGGAAGAAAGGGTGACTTACCAGCGTAGCCATGGAGATCCACGCATCTAACACTTCCCCAAAGAGAGCCTGATCTGTGTAGGGTAGGGTCTCCACACTTCTCCTGGATTCCGCGTCGGCAGACCACTGGCGCAACCACAGTCCTTGATGAGCTGACACTGACATGGAGGAAATCCCCGCAGCCATGGAACCCAGGTCTTTCATGGATTCTACCAGAAATCCTGCCGAATCCTGAATGTTATGCAAAAAAATACAACATCACATTTTTCCATAGTATCCAAGTTCTTAAGTAACGTGCCTGACCACTTTACTATAGCTTTGGCAATCCAAGCACTGGCAATAGTGGGATGTAGGATCGCCCCAGAAGCCGTGTACATGGATTTGAGCGTATTATCAATTTTACGATCAGTCGGCTCTTTCAAGGCGGTAGATCCTGGAGCAGCTAAAACCACTTTTTTTGAGAGTCTGGACACTGACGCGTCAACAATAGGCAGGTTTTACCATTTTTTCCTATCCTCTACTGGGAAAGGAAACGCTACCAGAACCCTTTTAGGAATCTGGAATTTTTTATCCGGGTTTTCCCAAGCCTTTTCAAATATAGCATTTCATTCCTTTGACACAGGGAAGGTTAGCGAGGCTTTCTTATTTTCAGTGAAGTAAGCCTCCTCAACCTGCTCAGGTGTTGTATCAGCAATAATCAACACATCCCTAAAAGCCTCTATCATCAACTGCACCCCTTTTGCAAGAGACGCAGCTCCCGCAACACATCCCCCTCACCGTCTGCTGTATCAGAATCGGTATCATCCTGCATGATCTGAGCAAGAACCCGTTTATGTGAATATACAGCGGGGAGCCCTGATGTACCAGAACTGGGCCAGAATGCCATAGAGTTCTGTAAAGCCTGAGTTGCAGATTCATTTTGTCCAACCCTATTTGAAATCTGGGAAATCATAGATTTGATAGAGGATAACTACTCAGGCTCCCTTGCTGGAATCTGTGCTAAACCAGTGCAATCCTGATTACATGGAATGGGATCATCCTGAGAGGACATATCCTCTGCAGCATATGACACAGAGTCCCTGGACATTGCTTAATGGAGACCACAGACACTCCACACACAGAGAAGGGCAGACAGAGTGTCACCCACAAGAATGGCAAGAGAGACACAGAGATTGGAGCCAACCCACACACACACAGCGCCTATCAGGGGTAGCGGGGGGGAGGGGGTAAGGAAGGCCTTGCAGTGGTGCTGTAGTTTGGTGGTCCAGGACCAATTCAAATTATTTATACTTAATTTAATTGACAAAACCAGTCCCTCACCACATAACTGAACCTGAGGATGACATATTATAAACACAATTTACTTTATTTTATATTTTTTTCTGAATTTCTGAATAAGAAACTTTGGCCTAGGGGGCCGTGTAACAAATTCTGATACTCTAGGGCGTCATGGTTCAAAAAAGTTTAGGAACCACTGGGCAGGATATGCAGCATGCGAAAGAAAGGATTGCAGATTTTGCAACCCAACCTGAATAACCCCCAAGTCCCGCCCAGCATTGTGATCGCAATCTATTTGCAATCGCATGCTGAACAGGGAACAGCAGATGCCCCCTGCATATGCAGCCGCACAGCCACCATTTTCTTTATCGGACCGGCTGTGAGTGACATCACGCAGCCGTCCCAAAAACGGTCTGGCCACCATTGAGGAGGACCAATGTTCAACGCTGCCCCCTGAGTAACTCCCAGCGCAGAGAAAGCTATTCTTCCAGAGAGGGGGTGTTTAGCAGGCGCTGCCATTCCTCCTGCCATTTTGTCATGCTCCCTTCACCCATTCTTGCCTGCCCTGGTTACAATCTGTTACCCCTGCTCACAGCAATGGCAGGTTCTTCTGTCGCAAAAGTAAGTCTACATGCCAGTGAATTGTTGCACCAAAACATGCTCAATAGAGGTTTTTTTTAATGAAAGCAGGCAAACAGTAACAGAAGCAGCAGACGTTTCAGGCTAACAGATCCCCCTGTTCAAGTGCAGAAAAATGTCTGTATTTATACATTGTACCTGGCAGTGCTTAAAGTGGTCTCGGTGGTGGTGGAACTCATCCCCCACCCCTGTTCATTAGGCAGTATTTGGACAAAATTTTGTGGCTACCGTGTGTACACAGACTGTGGACAATTATACCTGGAAATATTTTTGGGGCAATCTAAAATTAGGGAGGCTCTATGCACAATAATTTCTTTTAATTTCAAGGGTGGGCTCTCACAGTAAAATCCTCCGGTGGTCTGAAGGTACCTCAGTCTGCCATTATTATTATAGTTTATTTATATGGCGCCACAAGGGATCCGCAGCGCCTAACAAAGTAAAAAAACATACAAACAAAACAAGAAGCCGGCAACTTACTGTACAAGACAATGTAGGACAAGTGCATGGTATATAAATATTATGCTGTGTAACCAATATATTCTATTCTTTTTGTTTTTAAAACTGTATTTCTCACCTGATGTCAGAGTCTTTCCCAAACAGAAGATGCTTCAGCACACAAGCTTGCACAGCAGCCAAAACCCCACAAGGGCCACCCTATAAGAGACAGGCACGTGTGAGGCAAACACAAATTCACAAGGGTCTCACAGGAAACCTCTATGGGTATGTATAGATGGACTTGTATCTATATTTTAAAGTGCCAAAGGGGTGTATTTAATACCTGTTGGATCCTTTACATCATTATTCAATACGAGCGGCCAAATCAGACTGTTGGATTTGGCCGCTCCCGGCAACTGTACCTGGGGGGCTGGCGCCACTCAAACTCTGTGCTGTCACATACGTCGGGCGGGTCCTCCCTGCTGCTGTGTCCGTCCGTGCTGCTGTGTCCGTCCCTGCTGCTGTGTCCGTCCGTGTTGTCATTTCATCTCCTCACCTCAGAAACATGCTCGCCGTCATGACGTGTCCCGCTCCCCCGTCTCATCTTCTGGGTTCCGCCAACGTCAATCCAACTTTAAAAAAAGTTGGATTGACATTGTCGGAACCAGGGCCAAAACTTGTCGGATTTGCCCACGGAACACGTGGATCTGCGGCTAATCCGACAATCCACGTGGTTTTCGACAAATCAGGAATTCCCGACTTGTCGGAAAAAATGGCCCGGCACTGAATAGGTCGGAACCCCTTCCGAACTAAACCTGTCGTAAACTGCCGTCTTTCCATCAAGACGGCAGTTTCCGACAGGTATTGAATACATCCCATAGTCATGTGACCAAGAATTGTTAGGCTGCAATTAGAGTTAGGTTCAGGCTAAAATATCACTGTCGACACTGGGACTGCTGACATATCGTACAACACCTGGTTTGCTATGATAATATAATTCCACAATGGACGGGTCTTTCAGGCATGTATCTCATAACTCATATACAGTAAGCATAGTAAACACACAATACACAGATACATACGTGTTTGTCTTATATGTAACTCCTGATCAAATTGCATGTTTCACTGAAACTCACACTAACACAAACCTCTACACAATACAACCACAAACATGACACATTTCTCGCAGTTTGTTGCACAACTGTTTATTTGATGAATTTACCAGACTGTAAAATTATAAAACTGTGAATGTGGCACGTGTAAAGGTGGGTACACACTGATAGATATATCTGCCGATCAATTGATCTGCAGATATACTGTATCTATGGACGGATCGGGCAGTGTGCTGCCCGATCCGTCGGGGACTGACGTCATGAACTGGGCGGGCATGTACACACACCCACCCAGTTCAGTTGTCAATCACCGCCGGCTGCATGTGTACGGGCGGCCAGCTGGTCGCCCGTACACACACAGTGATGCGCCAATATAATCGGCAGATATATTGGCCGTCGGCTGTGCTGCCAACGAGATATGTCTGTGAACGACGGAGTTCACAGACATATCGCCCAAACACACTGGCCGACGGACCCGCGATATATCGGCCAATCAATAGAACGGCCGAAATATCAGCCAGTGTGTACCCACCCTAAGACTTGGGGTACTCTTCCGATTCATTATTACTTTTTTAAGGGCCGAAAGCTTCATTAGCTCATTAGGCCTTACATATAGCCAGAGATGCCACACTCTGAGCCTTATAACCTCTCAGGACGTTGTGGTGACCGATGTGAACCAAACCAGAGCTCCTCTAAACAGCTGGCTGAGGACTTTAAGGCTAGAGGTACAATGTAAATGATGGATAGACACACAGATAGATAGATAGATAGATAGATAGATAGATAGACAGACAGACAGACAGACATACTAGTGATGTCACTAGTTCTTACTGAATTAATATAATTATAACTAATGTCCTCATGAATATCACTCCCAGATATGGCTGCCTTTATTGTGTGTAGGCGAGGGGTATGGTAGAAAACACGGGGCGATGATAGAAACTAATGACGGATGGCGGTCTTGTAAAATGATAAACACATATTTTTTCCTTTTAAAGGTGGCAGTGTCAGGTTAAAACGATTATTAGCACACTGTAAGTGTGACTACACATTAATTGGAAACAATGTATCTGTCGGCTAAAACATGACAAGTAATAATGGAAGTTAATTAAGGAAACAATTACTGTGCAGCTAAGTGACAGGTGCTTAGTGACAGCGGGATAATGAGTCTGTCAGAGATCAGACCCTTCCCTCCCCGCCATGGCAATCACATCATGTGCGCACACATGTACATCACGCTGATCTGCTGATGCTGATTTCTGTATTACTTAACCCTCTCTTCCTGGACACTGAGCAGAGGCAGGGGAGTAACAATGGGTGCTGCTAGGGGTTCAGCAACCACAGGACCACGAGGGAATGGAGACCCATCAAAAGGCATGCGTTAGCCAGAAGATGCTTCTGCTCTGCCCTAGTGTGGAAGGAGGGGGGAGGCTGGGTGGAGAAGAGATGCACTGTTCTGCCCCTCACCAGTCTGATCAATGTAAAGCAGGGGAAGGGTTTAAATGTCAGAACATCAGAAAGAAGTTTTCAAGTACCGACTGGATATGAGGGCATGTGGAGCATTTGTGGGTTATTGGAGCCATATGGTGACTCGTAGGAGGTTTGAGTGGGATGTGTAGGAATTTTGTGGCAAGAGCAGGTCTAATAAGCAAGAGGTGGCATTTTGTGGCAAGAGCAGGTAAGAGGGGCATGTGGCATCATTCTGTGGTAAAAAGCAGGTCAGAGGGGCATGTGGGGTTATTTTGTGGTAAGAACAGGTCTGAGGGGCACGTGGGGTCATTTTGTGGTAAGAGCAGGTCTGAGGGGTATGTGGGGTCATTCTGTGGTAAAAAATAAGAATTTACTTACCGATAATTCTATTTCTCGGAGTCCGTAGTGGATGCTGGGGTTCCTGAAAGGACCATGGGGAATAGCGGCTCCGCAGGAGACAGGGCACAAAAAAGTAAAGCTTTACTAGGTCAGGTGGTGTGCACTGGCTCCTCCCCCCATGACCCTCCTCCAGACTCCAGTTAGGTACTGTGCCCGGACGAGCATACACAATAAGGGAGGCATTTTGAATCCCGGGTAAGACTCATACCAGCCACACCAATCACACCGTACAACTTGTGATCTAAACCCAGTTAACAGTATGACAACAGAAAGGGCCTCTTAAAGATGGCTCCTTAACAATAACCCGAATTAGTTAACAATAACTATGTACAAGTATTGCAGATAATCCGCACTTGGGATGGGCGCCCAGCATCCACTACGGACTCCGAGAAATAGAATTATCGGTAAGTAAATTCTTATTTTCTCTATCGTCCTAAGTGGATGCTGGGGTTCCTGAAAGGACCATGGGGATTATACCAAAGCTCCCAAACGGGCGGGAGAGTGCGGATGACTCTGCAGCACCGAATGAGAGAACTCCAGGTCCTCCTTTGCCAGGGTATCAAATTTGTAAAATTTTACAAACGTGTTCTCCCCCGACCACGTAGCTGCTCGGCAGAGTTGTAATGCCGAGACCCCTCGGGCAGCCGCCCAAGATGAGCCCACCTTCCTTGTGGAGTGGGCTTTTACAGTTTTAGGCTGTGGCAGGCCTGCCACAGAATGTGCAAGTTGAATTGTGTTACAAATCCAACGAGCAATCGACTGCTTAGAAGCAGGTGCGCCCAACTTGTTGGGTGCATACAATATAAACAGCGAGTCAGATTTTCTGACTCCAGCCGTCCTTGCAATGTATATTTTTAAGGCTCTGACAACGTCCAACAACTTGGAGTCCTCCAAGTCGCTAGTGGCCGCAGGCACCACAATAGGTTGGTTCAGATGAAATGCTGATACCACTTTAGGGAGAAAATGCGGACGAGTCCGCAGTTCTGCCCTATCCGAATGGAAGATTAGATAAGGACTTTTATAAGATAAAGCCGCCAATTCAGATACTCTCCTGGCAGAGGCCAGGGCTAGTAACATAGTCACTTTCAATGTGAGATATTTCAAATCCACCTTTTTCAATGGTTCAAACCAATGGGATTTGAGGAAATCTAAAACTACATTTAGATCCCACGGTGCCACCGGAGGCACCACAGGAGGCTGTATATGCAGTACTCCCTTGACAAAAGTCTGGACCTCAGGGACAGAGGCCAATTCTTTTTGGAAGAATATTGACAGGGCCGAAATTTGAACCTTAATGGATCCCAATTTGAGACCCATAGATAATCCTGATTGCAGGAAATGTAGGAAACGACCCAGTTGGAATTCCTCCGTCGGAACCCTCCGATCCTCGCACCACGCTACATATTTTCGCCAAATGCGGTGATAATGTTTCACGGTGACTTCCTTCCGTGCCTTAATCAAGGTAGGAATGACTTCTTCTGGAATGCCTTTCCCTTTTAGGATCTGGCGTTCAACCGCCATGCCGTCAAACGCAGCCGCGGTAAGTCTTGAAAAAGACAGGGACCCTGCTGTAGCAGGTCCCTTCTCAGAGGTAGAGGCCACGGTTCGTCCGTGAGCATCTCTTGAAGTTCCGGATACCAAGTCCTTCTCGGCCAATCCGGAACCACTAGTATTGTTCTTACTCTTCTTTGCCGTATGATCTTCAATACCTTTGGTATGAGCGGCAGAGGAGGAAACACATACACTGACTGGTACACCCAAGGAGTTACCAGTGCGTCCACAGCTATTGCCTGTGGATCTCTTGACCTGGCGCAATATTTGTCCAGTTTCTTGTTGAGGCGAGACGCCATCATGTCTACAATTGGTCTTTCCCAACGGTCTATTAACATGTTGAAGACTTCTGGATGTAGACTCCACTCTCCCGGATGAAGATCGTGTCTGCTGAGGAAGTCTGCTTCCCAGTTGTCCACGCCCGGGATGAACACTGCTGACAGTGCTATCACGTGATTCTCCGCCCAGCGAAGAATCTTGGCAGCTTCTGCCATTGCACTCCTGCTTCTTGTGCCGCCCTGCCTGTTTACATGGGCGACCGCCGTGATGTTGTCCGACTGAATCAACACCGGCTTTCCTTGCAGGAGAAGTTCCGCCTGGCTTAGAGCATTGTAGATTGCTCTTAGTTCCAGAATGTTTATGTGAAGAGACTTTTCCAGACTCGTCCATACTCCCTGGAAGTTTCTTCCTTGTGTGACTGCTCCCCAGCCTCTCAGGCTGGCGTCCGTGGTCACCAGGATCCAATCCTGAATGCCGAATCTGCGGCCTTCTAATAGGTGAGCCTTCTGCAACCACCACAGAAGTGACACCCTTGTCTTTGGTGACAGGGTTATTCGCAGGTGCATCTGCAGATGCGACCCTGACCATTTGTCCAACAGATCCCTTTGGAATATTCTTGCATGGAATCTGCCGAATGGAATTGCTTCGTAAGAAGCCACCATTTTTCCCAGGACTCTTGTGCATTGATGTACTGACACTTTTCCTGGTTTTAGGAGGTTCCTGACCAGATCGGATAACTCCTTGGCTTTTTCCTCTGGAAGGAAAACCTTTTTCTGAACCGTGTCCAGAATCATTCCTAGGAACAGCAGACGAGTTGTCGGGATTAAATGGGATTTTGGAATATTCAGAATCCACCCGTGTTGTCTTAGCACCTCTTGAGATAGTGCTAAAGCTGTCTCCAGCTGTTCTCTGGACCTTGCCCTTATTAGGAGATCGTCCAAGTATGGGATAACTAATACGCCTTTTCTTCGAAGAAGAATCATCATCTCGGCCATTACCTTGGTAAAGACCCGAGGCGCCGTGGACAATCCGAACGGCAGCGTCTGAAACTGATAGTGACAGTTTTGAACAATGAACCTGAGGTACCCCTGGTGTGCGGGGTAAATCGGAACGTGTAGATACGCATCCTTGATGTCCAAGGATACCATAAAGTCCCCTTCTTCCAGGTTCGCTATCACTGCTCTGAGTGACTCCATCTTGAACTTGAACTTTTTTATGTAGAGGTTCAAGGACTTCAGATTTAGAATAGGCCTTACCGAGCCATCCGGCTTCGGTACCACAAATAGAGTGGAATAATACCCCTTTCCTTGTTGTAATAGGGGTACTTTGACTATCACCTGCTGAGCGTACAGCTTGTGAATGGCTTCCAACACCCTCTCCCTTTCGGAAGAGACGGTTGGTAAGGCAGACTTCAGGAAACGATGAGGAGGATCCGTCTCTAATTCCAACCTGTACCCCTGAGATATTATCTGCAGGATCCAGGGGTCTACCTGCGAGTGAGCCCACTGCGCGCTGTAATTTTTGAGACGGCCCCCCACTGTCCCCGAGTCCGCTTGAGAGGCCCCAGCGTCATGCTGAGGTTTTTGCAGGAGCCGGGGAGGGCTTCTGTTCCTGGGAAGGAGCTGCCTGTTGGTGTCTCTTCCCTCTTCCTCTGCCTCGTGGCAGGTACGACAAGCCCTTTGCTCTCTTATTTTTGTAGGAGCGAAAAGGCTGCGGTTGAAAGGTCGGTGCCTTTCTCTGTTGGGGAGTGACTTGAGGTAAAAAAGTGGATTTCCCGGCAGTAGCCGTGGCCACCAAGTCTGATAGACCAACTCCAAATAACTCCTCCCCTTTATACGGCAAAACCTCCATGTGACGTTTTGAATCCGCATCGCCTGTCCACTGTCGTGTCCATAAGGCTCTTCTGGCTGAAATGGACATAGCACTCATCCGAGATGCCAGTGTGCAAATATCCCTCTGTGCATCACGCATATAGATAAATGCATCCTTTATTTGTTCTAACGACAGTAAAACATTGTCCCTATCTAGGGTATCAATATTTTCAATCAGGGATTCTGACCAAACTACTCCAGCACTGCACATCCAGGCAGTTGCTATAGCTGGTCGTAGTATAACACCTGCATGTGTGTATATATTCTTTTGAATAACTTCCATCTTTCTATCTGATGGATCCTTAAGTGCGGCCGTCTCAGGAGAGGGTAACGCCACTTGTTTGGATAAGCGTGTGAGCGCCTTGTCCACCTTAGGGGGTGTTTCCCAGCGCGCCCTAACCTCTGGCGGGAAAGGGTATAATGCCAATAACTTTTTTGAAATTATCAACTTTTTATCAGGAGCAACCCACGCTTCATCACACACGTCATTTAATTCTTCTGATTCAGGAAAAACTGTTTGTAGTTTTTTCACACCATACATAATACCCTGTTTTACGGTATCTGTAGTATCAGCTAAATGTAACGTCTCCTTCATTGCCAAAATCATATAACGTGTGGCCCTACTGGAAAATACGTTTGAATTTCTACCGTCGTCACTGGAATCAGTGCCCGTGTCTGGGTCTGTGTCGACCGACTGAGGCAAAGGGCGTTTTACAGCCCCCGACGGTGTTTGAGGCGCCTGGACAGGCATTAATTGATTGTCCGGCCGCCTCATGTCCTCAACTGACTGTTTAAGGGAAGATAAACCATCACGTAATTCCACAAATAAAGGCATCCATTCTGGTGTCGACCCCCTGGGGGGTGACATCTGCATATTTGGCAATTGCTCCGCCTCCACACCAATATCGTCCTCATACATGTCGACACCACGTACCGACACACACCGCAAACTCACAGGGAATGCTCTAATGAAGACAGGACCCACTAGCCCTTTTGGGGAGACAGAGGGAGAGTCTGCCAGCACACACCACAAAGCGCTATATATACAAGGGATATCCTTATATTAAGTGCTCCCTTATAGCTGCTTTAAATAAGAATTTACTTACCGATAATTCTATTTCTCGGAGTCCGTAGTGGATGCTGGGGTTCCTGAAAGGACCATGGGGAATAGCGGCTCCGCAGGAGACAGGGCACAAAAAAGTAAAGCTTTACTAGGTCAGGTGGTGTGCACTGGCTCCTCCCCCTATGACCCTCCTCCAGACTCCAGTTAGGTACTGTGCCCGGACGAGCATACACAATAAGGGAGGCATTTTGAATCCCGGGTAAGACTCATACCAGCCACACCAATCACACCGTACAACTTGTGATCTAAACCCAGTTAACAGTATGACAACAGAAAGGGCCTCTTAAAGATGGCTCCTTAACAATAACCCGAATTAGTTAACAATAACTATGTACAAGTATTGCAGATAATCCGCACTTGGGATGGGCGCCCAGCATCCACTACGGACTCCGAGAAATAGAATTATCGGTAAGTAAATTCTTATTTTCTCTATCGTCCTAAGTGGATGCTGGGGTTCCTGAAAGGACCATGGGGATTATACCAAAGCTCCCAAACGGGCGGGAGAGTGCGGATGACTCTGCAGCACCGAATGAGAGAACTCCAGGTCCTCCTTTGCCAGGGTATCAAATTTGTAAAATTTTACAAACGTGTTCTCCCCCGACCACGTAGCTGCTCGGCAGAGTTGTAATGCCGAGACCCCTCGGGCAGCCGCCCAAGATGAGCCCACCTTCCTTGTGGAGTGGGCTTTTACAGTTTTAGGCTGTGGCAGGCCTGCCACAGAATGTGCAAGTTGAATTGTGTTACAAATCCAACGAGCAATCGACTGCTTAGAAGCAGGTGCGCCCAACTTGTTGGGTGCATACAATATAAACAGCGAGTCAGATTTTCTGACTCCAGCCGTCCTTGCAATGTATATTTTTAAGGCTCTGACAACGTCCAACAACTTGGAGTCCTCCAAGTCGCTAGTGGCCGCAGGCACCACAATAGGTTGGTTCAGATGAAATGCTGATACCACTTTAGGGAGAAAATGCGGACGAGTCCGCAGTTCTGCCCTATCCGAATGGAAGATTAGATAAGGACTTTTATAAGATAAAGCCGCCAATTCAGATACTCTCCTGGCAGAGGCCAGGGCTAGTAACATAGTCACTTTCAATGTGAGATATTTCAAATCCACCTTTTTCAATGGTTCAAACCAATGGGATTTGAGGAAATCTAAAACTACATTTAGATCCCACGGTGCCACCGGAGGCACCACAGGAGGCTGTATATGCAGTACTCCCTTGACAAAAGTCTGGACCTCAGGGACAGAGGCCAATTCTTTTTTGGAAGAATATTGACAGGGCCGAAATTTGAACCTTAATGGATCCCAATTTGAGACCCATAGATAATCCTGATTGCAGGAAATGTAGGAAACGACCCAGTTGGAATTCCTCCGTCGGAACCCTCCGATCCTCGCACCACGCTACATATTTTCGCCAAATGCGGTGATAATGTTTCACGGTGACTTCCTTCCGTGCCTTAATCAAGGTAGGAATGACTTCTTCTGGAATGCCTTTCCCTTTTAGGATCTGGCGTTCAACCGCCATGCCGTCAAACGCAGCCGCGGTAAGTCTTGAAAAAGACAGGGACCCTGCTGTAGCAGGTCCCTTCTCAGAGGTAGAGGCCACGGTTCGTCCGTGAGCATCTCTTGAAGTTCCGGATACCAAGTCCTTCTCGGCCAATCCGGAACCACTAGTATTGTTCTTACTCTTCTTTGCCGTATGATCTTCAATACCTTTGGTATGAGCGGCAGAGGAGGAAACACATACACTGACTGGTACACCCAAGGAGTTACCAGTGCGTCCACAGCTATTGCCTGTGGATCTCTTGACCTGGCGCAATATTTGTCCAGTTTCTTGTTGAGGCGAGACGCCATCATGTCTACAATTGGTCTTTCCCAACGGTCTATTAACATGTTGAAGACTTCTGGATGTAGACCCCACTCTCCCGGATGAAGATCGTGTCTGCTGAGGAAGTCTGCTTCCCAGTTGTCCACGCCCGGGATGAACACTGCTGACAGTGCTATCACGTGATTCTCCGCCCAGCGAAGAATCTTGGCAGCTTCTGCCATTGCACTCCTGCTTCTTGTGCCGCCCTGCCTGTTTACATGGGCGACCGCCGTGATGTTGTCCGACTGAATCAACACCGGCTTTCCTTGCAGGAGAAGTTCCGCCTGGCTTAGAGCATTGTAGATTGCTCTTAGTTCCAGAATGTTTATGTGAAGAGACTTTTCCAGGCTCGACCACACTCCCTGGAAGTTTCTTCCTTGTGTGACTGCTCCCCAGCCTCTCAGGCTGGCGTCCGTGGTCACCAGGATCCAATCCTGAATGCCGAATCTGCGGCCTTCTAATAGGTGAGCCTTCTGCAACCACCACAGAAGTGACACCCTTGTCTTTGGTGACAGGGTTATTCGCAGGTGCATCTGCAGATGCGACCCTGACCATTTGTCCAACAGATCCCTTTGGAATATTCTTGCATGGAATCTGCCGAATGGAATTGCTTCGTAAGAAGCCACCATTTTTCCCAGGACTCTTGTGCATTGATGTACTGACACTTTTCCTGGTTTTAGGAGGTTCCTGACCAGATCGGATAACTCCTTGGCTTTTTCCTCTGGAAGGAAAACCTTTTTCTGAACCGTGTCCAGAATCATTCCTAGGAACAGCAGACGAGTTGTCGGGATTAAATGGGATTTTGGAATATTCAGAATCCACCCGTGTTGTCTTAGCACCTCTTGAGATAGTGCTAAAGCTGTCTCCAGCTGTTCTCTGGACCTTGCCCTTATTAGGAGATCGTCCAAGTATGGGATAACTAATACGCCTTTTCTTCGAAGAAGAATCATCATCTCGGCCATTACCTTGGTAAAGACCCGAGGCGCCGTGGACAATCCGAACGGCAGCGTCTGAAACTGATAGGGACAGTTTTGAACAATGAACCTGAGGTACCCCTGGTGTGCGGGGTAAATCGGAACGTGTAGATACGCATCCTTGATGTCCAAGGATACCATAAAGTCCCCTTCTTCCAGGTTCGCTATCACTGCTCTGAGTGACTCCATCTTGAACTTGAACTTTTTTATGTAGAGGTTCAAGGACTTCAGATTTAGAATAGGCCTTACCGAGCCATCCGGCTTCGGTACCACAAATAGAGTGGAATAATACCCCTTTCCTTGTTGTAATAGGGGTACTTTGACTATCACCTGCTGAGCGTACAGCTTGTGAATGGCTTCCAACACCCTCTCCCTTTCGGAAGAGACGGTTGGTAAGGCAGACTTCAGGAAACGATGAGGAGGATCCGTCTCTAATTCCAACCTGTACCCCTGAGATATTATCTGCAGGATCCAGGGGTCTACCTGCGAGTGAGCCCACTGCGCGCTGTAATTTTTGAGACGGCCCCCCACTGTCCCCGAGTCCGCTTGAGAGGCCCCAGCGTCATGCTGAGGTTTTTGCAGGAGCCGGGGAGGGCTTCTGTTCCTGGGAAGGAGCTGCCTGTTGGTGTCTCTTCCCTCTTCCTCTGCCTCGTGGCAGGTACGACAAGCCCTTTGCTCTCTTATTTTTGTAGGAGCGAAAAGGCTGCGGTTGAAAGGTCGGTGCCTTTCTCTGTTGGGGAGTGACTTGAGGTAAAAAAGTGGATTTCCCGGCAGTAGCCGTGGCCACCAAGTCTGATAGACCAACTCCAAATAACTCCTCCCCTTTATACGGCAAAACCTCCATGTGACGTTTTGAATCCGCATCGCCTGTCCACTGTCGTGTCCATAAGGCTCTTCTGGCTGAAATGGACATAGCACTCACCCGAGATGCCAGTGTGCAAATATCCCTCTGTGCATCACGCATATAGATAAATGCATCCTTTATTTGTTCTAACGACAGTAAAACATTGTCCCTATCTAGGGTATCAATATTTTCAATCAGGGATTCTGACCAAACTACTCCAGCACTGCACATCCAGGCAGTTGCTATAGCTGGTCGTAGTATAACACCTGCATGTGTGTATATATTCTTTTGAATAACTTCCATCTTTCTATCTGATGGATCCTTAAGTGCGGCCGTCTCAGGAGAGGGTAACGCCACTTGTTTGGATAAGCGTGTGAGCGCCTTGTCCACCTTAGGGGGTGTTTCCCAGCGCGCCCTAACCTCTGGCGGGAAAGGGTATAATGCCAATAACTTTTTTGAAATTATCAACTTTTTATCAGGAGCAACCCACGCTTCATCACACACGTCATTTAATTCTTCTGATTCAGGAAAAACTGTTTGTAGTTTTTTCACACCATACATAATACCCTGTTTTACGGTATCTGTAGTATCAGCTAAATGTAACGTCTCCTTCATTGCCAAAATCATATAACGTGTGGCCCTACTGGAAAATACGTTTGAATTTCTACCGTCGTCACTGGAATCAGTGCCCGTGTCTGGGTCTGTGTCGACCGACTGAGGCAAAGGGCGTTTTACAGCCCCTGACGGTGTTTGAGGCGCCTGGACAGGCATTAATTGATTGTCCGGCCGCCTCATGTCCTCAACTGACTGTTTAAGGGAAGATAAACCATCACGTAATTCCACAAATAAAGGCATCCATTCTGGTGTCGACCCCCTGGGGGGTGACATCTGCATATTTGGCAATTGCTCCGCCTCCACACCAATATCGTCCTCATACATGTCGACACCACGTACCGACACACACCGCAAACTCACAGGGAATGCTCTAATGAAGACAGGACCCACTAGCCCTTTTGGGGAGACAGAGGGAGAGTCTGCCAGCACACACCACAAAGCGCTATATATACAAGGGATATCCTTATATTAAGTGCTCCCTTATAGCTGCTTTAATATATATATATATAGCCATTAATGTGCCCCCCCTCTCTGTTTTACCCTGTTTCTGTAGTGCAGTGCAGGGGAGAGACCTGGGAGCCGTTCTGACCAGCGGAGCTGTGACAGAAAATGGCGCCGTGTGCTGAGGAGATAGGCCCCGCCCCTTTTTCGGCGGGTTCTTCTCCCGCTATTTTTCCAGTCAGGCAGGGGTTAAATATCTCCATATAGCCCCTATGGGCTATATGTGAGGTATTTTTAGCCTTGTATAAGGTTTATATTTGCCTCTCAGAGCGCCCCCCCCCAGCGCTCTGCACCCTCAGTGACTGCCCAGTGAAGTGTGCTGAGAGGAAAATGGCGCACAGCTGCAGTGCTGTGCGCTACCTTATGAAGACTGAGGAGTCTTCAGCCGCCGGTTTCCGGACCTCTTCACGCTTCAGCATCTGCAAGGGGGTCGGCGGCGCGGCTCCGGGACCGGACTCCACGGCTGGGCCTGTGTTCGATCCCTCTGGAGCTAATGGTGTCCAGTAGCCAAGCAGCAAATCCACTCTGCATGCAGGTGAGTTTACTACTTTCCCCCTAAGTCCCACGTTGCAGTGATCCTGTTGCCAGCAGGACTCACTGTAAAGAAAAAAACCTAAACTAAACTTTCTCTAAGCAGCTCTTTAGGAGAGCCACCTAGATTGCACCCTTCTCGTTCGGGCACAAAATCTAACTGGAGTCTGGAGGAGGGTCATAGGGGGAGGAGCCAGTGCACACCACCTGACCTAGTAAAGCTTTACTTTTTTGTGCCCTGTCTCCTGCGGAGCCGCTATTCCCCATGGTCCTTTCAGGAACCCCAGCATCCACTTAGGACGATAGAGAAATATATATATATATATAGCCATTAATGTGCCCCCCCTCTCTGTTTTACCCTGTTTCTGTAGTGCAGTGCAGGGGAGAGACCTGGGAGCCGTTCTGACCAGCGGAGCTGTGACAGAAAATGGCGCCGTGTGCTGAGGAGATAGGCCCCGCCCCTTTTTCGGCGGGTTCTTCTCCCGCTATTTTTCCAGTCAGGCAGGGGTTAAATATCTCCATATAGCCCCTATGGGCTATATGTGAGGTATTTTTAGCCTTGTATAAGGTTTATATTTGCCTCTCAGAGCGCCCCCCCCCAGCGCTCTGCACCCTCAGTGACTGCCCAGTGAAGTGTGCTGAGAGGAAAATGGCGCACAGCTGCAGTGCTGTGCGCTACCTTATGAAGACTGAGGAGTCTTCAGCCGCCGGTTTCCGGACCTCTTCACGCTTCAGCATCTGCAAGGGGGTCGGCGGCGCGGCTCCGGGACCGGACTCCACGGCTGGGCCTGTGTTCGATCCCTCTGGAGCTAATGGTGTCCAGTAGCCAAGCAGCAAATCCACTCTGCATGCAGGTGAGTTTACTACTTTCCCCCTAAGTCCCACGTTGCAGTGATCCTGTTGCCAGCAGGACTCACTGTAAAGAAAAAAACCTAAACTAAACTTTCTCTAAGCAGCTCTTTAGGAGAGCCACCTAGATTGCACCCTTCTCGTTCGGGCACAAAATCTAACTGGAGTCTGGAGGAGGGTCATGGGGGGAGGAGCCAGTGCACACCACCTGACCTAGTAAAGCTTTACTTTTTTGTGCCCTGTCTCCTGCGGAGCCGCTATTCCCCATGGTCCTTTCAGGAACCCCAGCATCCACTTAGGACGATAGAGAAAGCAGGTCTGAGGTGCATGTGGGGTCATTTTGTGGTAAGAGCAGGCCTGAGGGGCATGTGGGGCCATTTTGTGGTAAGAGCAGGTCTGAGGGGCATGTGGGACCATTTTGTGGTAAAGGCAGGTCTGAGGGGCATGTGGGACCATTTTGTGGTAAAGGCAGATCTGAGGGGCATGTGGGGTCATTCTGTGGTAAAAAGCAGGTCTGAGGGGCATGTGGGGTCATTTTGTGGTAAGAGCAGGTCTGAGGGGTACGTGGGGCCATTTTGTGATAAGAGCAGGTCTGAGGGGCATGAGGTCCCTCAGACCTGCTCTTATCACAAAATGGCCCCACGTACCCCTCAGACCTGCTCTTACCACAAAATGACCCCACGTGCCCCTCAGACCTGCTCTTACCACAAAATGACCCCACATGCCCCTCAGACCTGCTTTTTACCACAGAATGACCCATTTTGTGGTAAGATCAGGTTTTTGGTATTATGGAGGTAAGAGAAATGTGTGGGTCGATGGTTAGACGGCCACATATGGCCTTTGAAATGCACCTGGTTGCAGAACGCTGGTGTAAAGCCTGGATTAAAATGGAAGCATTTTATTAAGCAATTGTATCACTCTTCCGATATGCTCCTAAACCAATGCTTAATCAAGTCACTTTTCACTTGCATTTGGGTAAACAACTAGGTAAATGTACCATGAGCCTCAAATGCTGGGAAAACACTAGGAACAACTGCATGTCACGCACATGTGCATCTGACATTTACTAGCATTTTTAAATGCAAAAACTAAATAAATGCAAGTGTGTTCCAGACCTACCAGAGCAGACATCAGTTACTGACACATTTTTCTTTTAGTAATGGTCCACAAATAGGTTGTAGCGCATACAGAATGATGAGGTACATAGTCACCTTTTTCTGCACAAAGCCGTACTTCAGGGAGCTGGTATTACTGAATGTGAAGCTCTGAGTCCTCCACTCCTCGCTGAAACAAAAGAGCGGCGAGCCGAAGAGTAGTTTCTTCAGTTCCTGCAGCAGAGAACGTCCATATCAGAGGAGAGGGATACAGGAGGGTGTTAGCCAGGGGCAGAGCCCTCACAATGTACTCTAATGAGGTGGTTCTCAACCTCGGTCCCCAAATACCCCCAACAGTTCACGTTTTTCAGGTCACCTCACAGGATTGCAAGTGAAATAATTTGCTCCACCTGTGGGTCTTTTATAATGTGTCAGTGAGAATGAATACACCTGTTCAACTGCTAGGTTGTACCATTATACATCTAATAGTCACCGCCTGCTAATGCGCTTCTAGTGTCCTTACTGACAGCCTAGCTGCTGGCCCATGAGGTGCAACAAGCATACAGCATAGTATACAGGCTACTCTACCCAAGATGCAGCCAGAATGCATCTATTCTCTTATCATGTACCATCTAAACTACTACAACCTTTATTTATCAGGTATTCCTCTCACACAGCTACACTCACTTATACATGACGCAGCAACATCTGTCCACGTGTCTGCCACTTACCACTGCTTGCTGCAAATCAATAGATTTCCCTTCAACCTGCACCTTACTCCTGGGGAGGAGATCTGGGATCTGGGAAATATCCACTGTCAGTAAGTCATCTTCAATGTCATCTACAAACAAGAGGTGTGTAAACAGGAAAGTAGATCAGGCCAGCCATAAGCACAGTGCGCCAGTAATAAAGTAGTCATTTCTTCATATTTACTGATTGTTTCTTTCAAAGTCGCTTTGAGATAAAAATAAAAATAAAAAATGTTCTGTTGATAACGTAATTCATGTGAAGGTGGAAAACGACATTAACAATCTGAGTGCCAGAGCCCACTGTGCAAATCTCAGGGAAAATGGTACCAACGCCATTATCCCAGTGGTTTCTCTATTGCACACTGGGGGTTATTCAGCACAGATTGCAGATTCCGCTACAAAGCAGAATCTGACTGTGACGTCACCCAGCCCTCCCCACAATGGTCCGTCGCCGCCCCTGCCCACCCTGCGAACGCCTCTGCCTGCCTGTGAATCAGGCAGATGAGTTTGCAGCCAATGAGATCCAATCGCATTGGCCCTGTGCCCACGCACAGGACCTGCACGTGCACACTAGCGCCACCAACGGGGCTATTGCGGTCGAATCGCTTAGCGATGCAACCTGAATAACCCCATGTGTGCATTATCTACAGGAAAATGGCGTTGACACCATTATCCCAGTGATTTCCCTCTTACCCATGTGCATATCTACAGAAAAATGGTGCTGGCGCCATTATCCCAGTGATTTCTTATTGCATATGTGCATTTCTAAACGAAGAGTTCATCAACAGCAGCCGCAGGGTAAGCATATTCAATGGGTTTAGGGCGTGCGGTATGGGATCCCCCTGAACTCAGGGGCCCTTGTTGACCACACACCCTGCATTCAGTCTAGATACACCAATGGATACCAATATTTGACACCATCAAGGTTTCCTTTATGTGCAAATTATTCAGTAGAAGGCCAGGGGCATGTAACTATAGGGGGTGCAGCTGCTACGAGGCCTGGCAATGCTGGGTTGCCCCCTCCTGCTCCGCTCTACTAAAACAGCAGCATTTATCAGATAGCAATTACCAGTAGCAAGGTCACAAGGTATCAACCTCACACTCCCTTAGAAGGACGTAAAGTAACTAAATAGGGGTTCTCATACAGTTTTTATATTTATTTACAGATGGTTATTCGAATTACTGCAACATTCCCATGTAGTCTACTGCAGGAAAGAAGATTCCGATTGATTAAAAAAAAAAAAAAAAGCATTATAATTACCTAATGGTAAATCCTTTTCTCGTAGTCCGTAGAGGATGCTGAGGTCCACATTAGTACCATGGGGTATAGACGGGTCCACTAGGAGCCACTGGCACTTTAAGAGTTTAAGAGTGTGGGCTGGCTCCTCCCTCTATGCCCCTCCTACCAGACTCAGTATAGGAACTGTGCCCGAGGAGACGGACAACTTCGAGAGAAGGATTTTACACAGATAGTGGAGAGATTCATACCAGCTCACACATACAAGGCAAACCAAGCTAACCAGTTTGAAAAATCAGCAACGGCTGAACAAGATTACTTAACCAAGAAACAAAACAGTACTTAACCAAGAACAAAGCAGTACTGAACCAATAAATCACTACAGGATAACGAAGCGCTGGGCGGGTGCCCAGCATCCTCTACGGACTACGAGAAAAGGATTTACCGGTAGGTAATTAAAATCCTATTTTCTCTTACGTCCTAGAGGATGCTGGGGTCCACATTAGTACCATGGGGATGTACCAAAGCTCCCAGAACGGGAGGGAGAGCACGGAGGCTCCTGCAGAACTGATTGACCAAACTTAAGGTCTTCAGAGGCCAAAGTATCGAACCTGTAGAACTTAGCAAATGTGTTTGACCCAGACCAAGTAGCTGCTCGGCAAAGCTGTAAAGCCGAGACACCCCGGGCAGCCGCCCCGGAAGAACCCACCTTACGAGTAGAGTGGGCCTTAACAGATTTTGGACACGGCTGGCCTGCCATAGAATATGCATGCTGGATAGTGAACCTGATCCAGCGAGAGATTGTCTGCTTAGAAGCAGGACACCCAAGTTTCTTGGGATCATACAGGACAAACAGAGTCCGATTTTCGGTGACGAGCATTCCTCTTCACATAGATTTTTAGAGCCCTCACAACATCCAAGGACTTTGATGGAATTGAGGAGTCAGTAGCAACTGGCACCAAAAAAGGTTGGTTGATATGAAAAGCCGACACAACCTTCGGAAAGAACTGCTGACGCGTCCGAAGCTCAGCTCTATCCTCATGGAAGATCAAATAGGGGCTTTTACAAGAGAAAGCATCCAACTCCGACACACGTCGAGCAGAAGCTAAGGCCAACAAAGTGACTGCCTTCCACGTGAAAAACTTGACTTCAACCAACTGAAGAGGCTCGAACCAATCCGATTGGAGAAACTGTAACACCACGTTAAGATCCCAGGGCGCCGTAGGCGGCACAAAGGGAGGCTGGATGTGCAGAACCCCTTTCAAAAAAGTCTGAACCTCAGGGAGGGAAGCCAGCTGTTTCTGGAAGAAAATGGATAAGGCTGAAATCTGGACCTTTACGGATCCCAACCTTAGGCCCATATCCACACCTGCTTGCAGGAAGAGGAGAAACCATCCCAGTTGAAACTCCACGGTAGGAAACTTCTTGGATTCACACCAAGTGAGATGGTACTGTATAGATGTTACTCCTTTCCTAGCCCGTATCAGGGTAGTAATGACTTTGTTCGGAATGCCCTTCCGAGCTAGTATCAGGCGTTCAACGTAGCCATGGTAAGTCTTGATAAGTGAATGGCCCTTGTTGCAGAAGGTCCTCCCGAAGAGGAAGAGGCCTCGGATCTTCCAACAGCAGATCCAGAAGATCTGCGTACCAAGTCCTTCTTGGCCAGTCCGGGGCAATGAGGATTGCCTGAACTTTTGTTCTCCTTATGAGCGTTAGAACCCTTGGGATGAGTGGAAGTGGAGGAAACACGTACATGGACTGGATGACCCACGGAGTTACCAGGGCGTCCACCGCCACTGCTTGTGGGTCTCTCGACATGGAGCTTCTTGTTGAGGTGGGGGGCCATCATGTCGATTTGAAGAACTCCCCAAAGATTTGTCACCTCTGTAAATACCTCCGGATGGAGTTCCCACTCTCCTGGATGGAGATCGTGTCTGCTGAGGAAGTCCACTTCCCAGTTGTCTACTCCCGGAATGAAGATTGCTGACAGCGCCACCGCATGCTTTTATGCCCAGAGGATGATCCTTGTTACCTCTGACATTGCATCTCTGCTCTTCGTTCCGCCCTGTTGGTTTATGTAGGCCACCGTCGTTACATTGTCCGACTGCACTTGAATGGCTCGATCTCGCAGAAGATGGGCCGGCTGGAGAAGATTGTTATAGACAGCTCTTAGTTCTAGAATGTTTATTGGAAGACCGGATTCCAGGCTTGACCACTTTCCTTGGAAGGTTTCCCCCTGAGTGACTGCGCCCCAGCTCCGGAGACTTGCATCCGTGGTGTCAAAGTCGAAAAATATTGTAATAAATATGCCTTGTACTAACCCCATGCACATGCCCGCTGCGCGTGCACTCGCTCTGCCGTGCGTGCGCATATCCGCAATTTGCGTAACGGAGCTTTCACGGCCATGCGCCTTAGCGCGTGGTATGCGCATTTACGGTAGAGTTTGTGAGCGTGTAGCGTGTTATTAGAACATTACATATTTAACCCATATAGCGTACATTTTAGATATAGTTCCCCTTGACCATGTCAGCGAGTATTGATAGTTTAAACAGTTCCTGGACAGAGAGATTCGCCTTTGCATGATAGGAAGGGTCAGATAAAGGTTGGAAGGTGATGTCTAGTATCCAGCTGTAGGGTATTTTGAGGGTAACATTCCGGTGTTAGTTAGAGAAAGATCGCTTGTTCCTGCGTATAGTTATGTACAAAAGTAGAATATGAACATTAACTGTATTTACTGTATTTTATGTATGCGGCAGGAATCCAGAGGATACCACCCACAAGAGCAGTTGGGGAAAGACATCGCCCACCTATTCAAATCCACCTATGACCTTTTCTGTAATGTAGAGCCACATCCCTGTGTCCAATGGACAATGAGATTACAGTGACCATTGTATTGTGTATGCATGTTGTGTATAAAAGGACCATTGTTGCCTGGCCGGTCAGAAGACTCTAAACGCTATCTGTATGACCAGCGGAGGACCGAGCCGGGTTGCGCTTGCGAACATTCTCACGTATGTATATTCTCTGTAGCCATTGTTCTGTTTAGATTTACATGTTAGCCTGTAGTGTATGATTTGTATTGTTTTTACCTTTTGGAATTAATCCACTGAGGCCTTAGAACCCTGTGGTTGCAAATACAAATCAGTGTTGTGTTTTCACTTTCCTGCATGGGCTTTTAAAGTAGATTTATCTGTATAAGGTGTATAGCATTGATAAGGTGTACGCACTGCGAGTACTTTGTATCGCCAGCGCTACTTAAGGTTTAAAGGTATTACATCATTACAGTACTTTACTGTTAAGGGTTTTAAGTGTAAGCATATCATTACATTGTATCATTAACAAGGTTTAAAGGTTATCAATTGTGTGTGCGCTCGCTGTGTGTACTCCGTACACTCAGCGCGGCGTGTGTACGCCAAGTGCATACCACGTGCAGGACTCTGTACGTAAATAGCGTACAAAGTGCGTAGCACGTGCATGCAGTCTAGCGGCCATAGCGGCTCTACGGTAAAAGTGTATTTAGAGGTATAGCTTTGCGGTCTAAGATAATATCAACATTATCAATTGGGAGCTCGTCCGGTTCCTTCTCATACCCGCAGCCTAGCAGAGTTTTCGCAGACTTTATGTATCAGCAAAGGGCGGAAGGGTATCTCCCTGTAAACCTTCTCTTGGTCAGGGGATATAATAAGTGCTGATTAGATAAGCGTCTGCCCTGCATGGTTTGAAGGGATGCTGGAGGGATCCGTAAGGTAAGAACGCAAAAGCTATTTTTCTTTTTAAAATCTGTAAATTTCTGTTTTGGCGCCAAATGCGCACGCAACACACCGGTATTTTGTACTTTGCATATCTGCTCACACCATTGCCATAATCACTGATTACTAAATGTATTTTGACCTGTACTGGAAAATTTGTTGCTATTTAGTTAACATATAGAGTTAATATTTAAGGGAGTAAGTGTAAAACGTACACGCAGCCTGGCCTAGTTGTAAAGGTTTATACAGTGGAAACTGTGTGTGTGTTAAGTAAGTGATTATAGTTAAATATCGCTTACATTTATAGAAGTGTGGGATTTGTAGTACTGCGGACGTACGGCCTTTGTACACGTGTCTCGGAAAACGTTCGGGACTGCGTACGCAACGTAAAGGCCTACACACGTGGCGTGTTTACGCAACGTGCGTACAGGTACGCCCACTAAATACAAATCACACAATAGCATTGTTTCAGTTTAGGCGAGACGGTAGCCACGCGATAATAGCACAAATTTGTTCAGTTTCCAATATTTAGCTTAAAAGAACCTTCTCTTACTGTGTCACCTCTGGGACTAAGGCTGTTTTATCTGAATGAAAGTTAATTTTCTGTACAGAAAAAAAACAGTGTATATGAGTGAACGAGCGTGAGTGTGCAAACAATAAAGGTTTTGTGGACCCAGAGAATTCGGGATCCCGTAGGAGACCACATCAGGTGAGTGGACACTTGGTGGCGTGGGAGTGGCTTTCTCACGTTAACATTGATTAGAGTACAAAGGAGCAATTAGTATAACAGCTGACCAAGAGGTCAGCGAAGTCAGAAATCCGCTGACAAAGTCAAGCGAAGCTCTGAATACCGTGGCCTGAAAGGTCAGCGGTGAGAGCGCAGCCCCGGGGGTTAGCGTAGTACCCATATAGGCCTGTTCTGTAAAGCTCCGGCTGAGGTTTCGCAGCCTGAAAAACGATTCCATTGGTCGTATAGCGGATAAGTAACAGTTACTTATACGCCGTGCAATTGTACCGTGCGTTAGTTTGTGCAACAGTTAGTTCAACTTGATACCCATTACGCCATTTGCGTAAAATCCCTGGATCATAGACGCTAATTGTAGCACACGCAACGTGATTTGTGTAACAGTTTTTTTATTTTAAGGGAGTTTCGCTGGTCACTCAGGATTTCTCCAACGACCAATATTTACTGGGAAGGGTAAGTCACTCCCACACACTCTCAGTAAATAGAGGTTACATAGGGCCCTAGGTTGGGTATGACCGGTGCTGAGGACAGTGCTTAGGTGTATTGGCCAACGTGGGCGTGAGTGGGTGAGAGCGCTCTGAGAACTTTCACCGTCGCCTTACCACTGAGTATTTTGGTTTTTGTAGTAATTAGCTGAGAAGGCAATACCTGCAAACAATGGGGGCCAGTTGCTCAAGTAAGGGACGATCAACCAGGGTTCAGGTTGATATTCCGCGGCCCAAAGAGTCGGCGAGGTACATAATGTGTGAGAAATATGGATCACACGCAGAGGTTTTATGCAATGAATGTGAACGTATGACTGCGGAAGATAGGGAACCATTCCCTAAGGTAGGCAGTTTTAGTCCAGAGGTGTTGCAAAATTTAAGAAGAAGGATATGTCTAATAAGATCCAGAAAACAAAGGATTAGACATAATGATTGTTTACATTTATGGCAACAGGAGGGTGATATGCAAAGGGGATTAGCTCTAACAGCTGGTTCCAACCCTAGCAGGAAACTGATAGCAACAGCACCACCACCACCATACATTACAGGAGAGAAAGTGGCTACAGAGAATGGCATACTAATATATGATAAGAGTGAACTTGATAAATGTATTAATGCTAACCCGTGCAAGTTGTATCCCATCTTAAACTTCCCTCAGGACTGCGACCAAGAAGATGAGCCCAGCACGATATCGGCACTCTCTCTAGCAGCCACCATACAAGACACACAAGTGGGCACGGCCCAACCAGTAAGAGCAGTAGCAAAGGCCCCTAGCGGAGGGACAGGTGAGGTCGTGTCCACAGGTAAGTACGGTACAGTACATTATGCAGAGTCAATTGCACCTCACATTGTAGAAGCAACCCAGAATGATGTAATTGAACTAAATCCTGTCAGGGTGATCGCAGTCCCCAATGGGAAGACTGACGCTCAGGGAATCACTCCCGTCAGGAACATTGCTATGCATTGTCCCTGGTCCCGGACAGAATTAAGAACAATTATGTCTGAATTTCCCGATCCCAGGAAGGATCTAGCCGCATGTCAGAGATTTATTAGAGAACTAGGTAACGCCACCGAACCCACAAACAAAGATTGGCGGACAGTGCTACGGGCATGTTTGCCCTCCAATATTGACCCTGTGAAATTCATTGCTGATTGTAAATTAGACGCAGAGGTACCTCTCACTGATGAATACACTCAGGAGAATGTACGACAGATCAATCTGCAATTAGGAGTATATTTCCCAACTGTTGTCAAGTGGTATAAAATCTTCTCCATTAGACAAAAAGAAGGTGAAGCTGCTTCTGAATATTTCCATTGAGCACTGCAGGAAATGGCTAGATACACTGGGGTCGAGGATATTAAGGAAAATGTACATCATAGGGAGGTAGCTGTATCCGTATTAATGGACGGTTTAAAAGAAACGTTGAGAACAAGAGTACAAACCACTCAACCAAATTGGAGAGGTATCTCGGTGGCTGCATTAAGAGAGTCCTCTAATGAGCATGATCGGAACATCATTAGGCACAGGGAGTCACAGGGGGATAAGCTGATGACAGTAAGTATAAAAGCCCTGACAACGAAGCCACATCAGCCTAAACCCCAGACCCCTGATGGTAAGTCGTATGTGGTAAAATGTTATAAATGTCAGAGGGAAGGAATTACGCACGGAACTGTAATTTTAAAGACCCACATAAGGTATATCGACCCCCTAGACCAGAACATGACTCACAGTATGACACACGTAATTGGGATCAGGGACCGCATAGGAGGAATTACGAGCCACATGCAGGGGAAACAAGGAGGTACCCACCTAGGAAGGACTGGCAGACCTCTGGGAATTCTCAGCTACCCCCCTCACATATTGTAGCTGCCAGCGCGCTGCGGGAGGGTCACAACATACAATAGGGGTTAGGCCACACCTGTAGTTTGCAGCCAGTGAAGTTGATTGCTAGCCTTGGAAGTGAACCCGAGGTTACAGTTGACGTAGCTGGTAGATCACTACCTTTCCTTGTAGATACAGGGGCGGCCAGGTCAGTGTTAAATTCAACGGTAGGTATGAAAACAACGGGTAAAACAATTTCAGCAATGGGGGTAACAGGAGTAGTGCAACACTACCCTTTAACTAGACCAGCAGAGATTACAATAGGGCCTTTGCAGACCAAGCACTCCTTTTTGCTAGCTGCATCGGCTCCGACTAATCTACTTGGGAGAGATTTATTGTGTAAGATGAGGTGTGTCATATACTGTACTCCTGAGGGTGTCTTCTTAGATATACCCGAGAATCATGTTCAGGAAGTGCAGGATATGTTAGACACTCCACAAAGGTTAATGTCACACACTGCTGTTATAGACAGGTGTCCATCCAAGGTAGAGGAAATGATCTCCCAGATACCGGAATCCCTCTGGACCAAAGATGGACAAGACACTGGATTGATGGCAAACGTAGCTCCTGTAGTAGTTCAAGTAAAAGATGGTAGGATAGCTCCAAAAATCCCACAGTATCCTCTGAAGCCAGAGGTGGAATTAGGAGTGTACCCAGTCATAGAGCGCTTGCTACAACAGGGCATCCTAGTTAGGACGTCCAGCACTGCCAATAGTACCATCTTCCCTGTGAAAAAGAGTGGGGAGAGGGGTTACAGGCTAGTGCAGGATCTAAGGGGGATAAACAAGATAGTTGAGAGCCAATTCCCTGTAGTGCCAAATCCAGCTGTCATCCTCATGCAAATTCCCCCTACTGCGAAGTTTTTCACTGTCATTGACCTCTGTTCTGCTTTCTTTCGGTCCCTCTGCACCCTGACAGCCAATACTTGTTTGCATTTACATACAGAGGAGTACAGTACACCTGGACTCGCTTACCCCAAGGTTTCATTGACAGCCCAAGTATTTTCTCCCAGGCTTTGCATGACTGTTTACAATCCTTTCAACCTGAGAGCGGATCAGTATTAATACAGTATGTAGATGACTTACTGCTGTGTTCTGATTCACTCAAATCGTCCTTGAAAGACACGAAACAGCTTCTGTTTCACCTTTCTAATATGGGACACAAGGTTTCAAAGGATAAGTTACAGTTGTGCCAGACCAAGGTGAAATATTTGGGGCATTGCTTAACACAAGGACTGAGACACCTCACCGCTGATAGAATACAGGCAATTCGCGACATGACTCTGCCACAAACCCAGCAACAGATCCGCACTTTCCTAGGAATGTGTGGGTACTGCCGAAACTGGATCCCAGGGTTATCCATACTGGTGTAGCCTTTGCAAGAAATGGTCTCTTCAAACAAACCAGATCGGATTTCGCACACAGATGAGTCCGAACTGGCATTTGAGAGACTCAAACAGTGCCTATCACAGGCACCTGCATTAGGTATGCCAGATTATGGGAAACCCTTTGAATTGTACGGTACAGAGAGTGCTGGGTGTGCGGCAGGTGTTTTAACCCAGAGACATGGTGATGCCAGCAGGCCGGTAGCTTACTACAGTGCACAGTTGGACACCGTAGCACGGTCTCTCCCCACATGCTTGCGAAGTGTTGCAGCCATAGCATTGCTAGTGAGTAAAAGCGATGATGTAGTGTTAGGACACAACCTGACCATCCATACACCTCATGCAGTATCAGCCTTACTGAATTCTGCCCAAACCAGACATGTCTCATCAGCACGGTTTACAAGGTGGGAATTAGCACTAATGGCCCCTGTAAACATCACCATAAAGAGATGCAGCGCACTAAATCCTGCAACGTATCTCCCAGGTGTGCCTGGACAGGCACAAAGGGTGGAGGATGAGAGTGATGGTGAAGGAGGATTTAGTACAAACACTGACACACATGATTGTATGGAATATCTGAACCAAACTTTCACTGCAAGACCTGACATTAGTGACAACCCACTGGAAGGCGTAGATTTTATTTTTTACACTGACGGTAGTTGCCACAGACAGACGGATTCGGGAGACTTGTGTACTGGATACGCAGTCGTAGATGACAAAGGTATCATAGAAGCTGAACCCCTGGGCCCACCGCACTCAGCACAAGTTGCTGAGCTGGTCGCCCTAACCAGAGCGTGTGAATTAGCTAAGGGTAGGTCAGCCAATATTTATACAGATTCTAGGTATGCCTTTGGAGTAGTGCATGATTTCGGGGCCCTATGGCGCCTCAGAAATTTCATGACGGCAGCTGGCACACCCGTGGCGCATGCGACCCACATCAAAAGACTTCTAACAGCGATACAGGAACCTGACAGAGTGGCTGTTATCAAGTGCAAAGCCCACACTTACAGTCAAGACCCAGTGTCACTTGGTAACAGCCGGGCAGACGAAGCTGCTAAATCAGCAGCCAGCACCCCCATGCAGACAGACATCACACAACTGATGGTATTCAACACCGTCAACACACAAAAATTATGTGAAATGCAAAATTTGTGTTCTCCACAGGAAAAGGCAGTCTGGAGGTCAAAAGGATATGGCCAGGAGTCCTCAGGACTCTGGACAGATGGACAGGGTAAGCCAGTAGCCCCCAGAGCATACCTTCCAAGTTTAGCTGAGGTGGCACACGGTCTGACTCATCTGGGCAAAGAGGGTATGTGTAAGCTGGTGAGTGCCTACTGGTGTGCGCCAGGATTCTCTTCTCAAGCGGGTAAGAGAGCAATGACATGTCTTACCTGCTTGAGGAAGAATATTGGAAAGTCAATACCAACAGAACCATCCCATATCCCGCCAACAGACGGCCCTTTTCAGGTAATACAAATTGATTTCATACAGTTGCCACCCTGCAGAAATTTAAAATATGTGTTGGTTTGTATTGATGTGTTTTCAAATTGGGTAGAAGCGTTCCCCGCTGCCACAAATACTGCTACATTTACTGCAAAGAAAATTGTGCAGGAATTTGTGTGCAGATATGGTATCCCTAGGATAATTGAAAGTGATAGGGGTACCCATTTTACAGGTGAAGTCTTTCAGGTTATGTGCAAATTAATGGGAATTAATAGTAAGCTGCATACTCCGTACCGCCCACAGGCGAGTGCGAAAGTGGAAAGAGTAAACAGCACTATTAAGAACAAGTTGAGCAAAGTGATGGCTGAAACAGGATTGTTGTGGCCAGAAGCTTTGCCACTTGTATTGTACAGCATCAGAACCACTCCGAGGTCCCCCCTTAACCTATCACCCTTTGAGATTCTTTTTGGTCGACAACCCCATGTAATGATTGACTCCCAGGATGATTTGAAATGCAATAATGAAGTGACTGTGAAATATTTGGTTAAGATGAGCAAGCAGTTGAGGAATCAAAACAGCAATCTAAAGCTGGTGATTCCTGACCTACCAAACAGCAATTGTCATGACATTGAACCTGGGGATTATGTAATGATTCGAAATTTTCTACGCTCAGGTTGCCTTATTGACCGGCGGGAAGGACCGTACAAAGTCTTACTGACCAGCACGACAGCATTGAAGGTTGCCGAGAGAGAGACTTGGGTCCACTCGTCCCACTGTAAGAAGGTTGCTGACCCAGAGAAAGCCCATGACAAAGAGCAGAGTGTGGAGGAAATCGTATCACTGGAGTGTCTGTTCCGGGAAGGTTGAGAGGCAGGACTGTTGTCACGGCACCTGAGCACAGAGAACTACAAGACCAGAGGCGGTTGTCGCACAAAATTTCTTTTCCCTTCTTATTATTTTCTACAT